>NW_026941946.1:0-300000 GCF_024139115.2 Armigeres subalbatus
TCAAATTTGCTTAAAACCAATAATTGGACTTGTTTTCTCCGTATTAAAGCTACATTTTCAGCGTATTTAAACCCCTGCCTGGTCAATCTACATTTAGACACAAACTAACAGATCACAGCCGGAAATAGCAAAATATATAAATCAGATACAAATTGCAGAACACAAACCATGATACAAATTAACATGATCTCAGGAACGTAACCCACACGTTTTGAACACAATAACACATCTTTTGTTTTTCCTCAATTCATCCTTTGCTTTGATAAATTTCATCTTAGCTGTTAAGTACAATCCAGAGAAAGAGAGATTAATATTTATTCAATTCACTCATTTCCATCCATATCCCATACAAAGAAACTGTGTAAGATCTTCTTAGTTAGGTCGTCGAAAAAAAAATGCTATTCACAGAATGGCTAAAATATGTTAAGTTAAAAGAATATTATTCGCACCACTTGAAAAAAAAAAAAAAATAAAACTAAACCGAGGCGCAAGCAAAATGATAAATATATAAATTAATGAAAAATTAGCACTGAACTTATTAAATGTAGAGATAGACATACATGATAGGCTACTACTACAAGTGGATAAGAAATATTTTATTTCCCAATCGATGTAAGAAGAACGATGATTATGAGATGAGAGCTGAATAAATGCTTACAAGATCAGACAGGTCTTGAGGCATAAAACAGATTTGTTCGAATGCTATCTATATCGAAATGCCATTTTTTTAATCGTATTTACCGTATATTCGTATTTATCGAATATTTGAAGTTTCATAAAATTATGTCTCGACATGAAAGATGATTTTCAATTTAATTATTGGTACTTGTGGGAAACTCGAAACGGTAGTGAGCCGGGGCGGGACAGCACCGTTTTTCAGGCTTTATTGTACTGTCGCGTCGTAATCTAATATCCATAATTTGTTCCATTTTCCATTGATGCCAAAAAAAAAAAAACACTCGGAAATCGTATTTAATCGAATGTTACGTCTGTTACTCTATTCCAGCGGCGGTTCTCAACCTGGGGTTCATGTACCCCTGGGGGTACCTTCGCTGGATTCAGGGGCTTAGATAATTTTTGCCTTTCGCGTATACTAAGTATACGTAAAGGCTATAGGATCACTCCAAAACCGAACTTTTGATAGAATGCTCGGAGACCCAGTTATATACCAATCGACTCAGCTCGATGAGTTTAGGTAATGTCTGTATGTGTGTGTGTATGTGTACAAAAAATGTGAGACAAACTTTTTTGTACTTAGCATTATCCAATTTTCTCGCAAGTTGCATTCGACGCAGATTGTGGCCTAGTTAGACCCTATTGAAAATTAGACCGATCGGACATTATTAAAAAAAAAAAAACATTTCTCCATTTTTCTCAAGGGTTGCTGCAATGCATTCAAATGAACGCAAATAAATGTGAATTGATGGGAATAACTGAATCTATCTCTATCTCCCTAAAGTGCAATTTTGACCTCTCTTATGTGCTTTTCTTGTAACATTTTATAATACACGAGAAAAGCACCATCACCGCTAGGTGGATTATTCTGGGTTTTTATTCCAAAACTTGGCATTGTCCATAATATGCATGGCGATCAGTAAATCAAAGACATTTGAAACCTGCCAGCACAGTGTATGACGGGCTGTGGGACAAAAGAACAAAAAGACAAAACGTCAAATGATCAAATTTAAAAAATCATCAATGTAATCTACCTGATCGAGACAAAATGTTGAATAAGATGTTAAGAATATGCTTCTGAACTAAAATCTACAATCTAAAGGTTTTAAGAGAAATGAGATATGAGAAAAGAAGGCTTTTATCCCTAAAGCTCCATACCATCGTTGCAAGAGTCCTGCTTCTAATGTCTTGGAAGCCTCGTTTCGAAGGACTCCGAAGCCTCCTTCCAATAGGCTCGGAAGCCTTCTTCTAAGTGTCTCGAAAGCCTCGTTTTGAAAGACTCCGAAACTTCTTTGAGAGCCTCCGTTCAAGAGGCTTGGAACACTGGCGGCGCCAGCTATTTTTATTTGGTGGGGCACCATTTGGCGCAAGTGCAAGTACAATAGCCTATGAGTACAATAGTGTGATTGCAGTGTGTGGTGCCCCACATCTGTCTCCGCCAGTTGCTCGGAAGCCTCCTTTCAAGAGGCTCGGAAGCCTCCTTTCAAGAGGCTCGGAAGCCTCCTTTCAAGAGGCTCGGAAGCCTCCTTTCAAGAGGCTCGGAAGCCTCCTTTCAAGAGGCTCAGGCCTCCTTTCAAGAGGCTCAGAAGCCTCCTTCCAAGAGGCTCAGGAGGCATCCTTCCAAGAGGCTCAGAGCCTCCTTCCAAGTGGCTCAGAGCCTCCTTTCAAGAGGCCTCAGAGCCTCCTTTCAAAAGGCTCAGGCCTCCTTTCAAGAGGCTCAGAAGCCTCCTTTCAAGAGGCTCAGAAGCCTCCTTTCAAGAGGCTCAGGCCTCCTTTCAAGAGGCTCAAGCCTCCTTTCAAGAGGCTCAGAGCCTCCTTTCAAGAGGCTCAGAAGCCTCCTTTCAAGAGGCTCAGGCCTCCTTTCAAGAGGCTCAGAAGCCTCCTTTCAAGAGGCTCAGAGCCTCCTTTCAAGAGGCTCAGGCCTCCTTTCAAGAGGCTCAGAAGCCTCCTTCAAGAGGCTCAGAGCCTCCTTTCAAGAGGCTCAGAAGCCTCCTTTCAAGAGGCTCAGAAGCCTCCTTTCAAGAGGCTCAGGCCTCCTTTCAAGAGGCTCAGAAGCCTCCTTTCAAGAGGCTCAGAAGCCTCCTTTCAAGAGGCTCAGAAGCCTCCTTTCAAGAGGCTCAGAAGCCTCCTTTCAAGAGGCTCAGAAGCCTCCTTTCAAGAGGCTCAGGCCTCCTTCCAAGAGGCCTCAGGCATCCTTCCAAGAGGCTCAGGCCTCCTTCCAAGTGGCTCAGGCCTCCTTTCAAGAGGCTCAGAAGCCTCCTTTCAAGATGCTCAGAAGCCTCCTTTCAAGAGGCTCAGAGCCTCCTTTAAAGAGGCTCAGGAAGCCTCCTTTCAAGAGGCTCAGAGCCTCCTTTCAAGAGGCTCAGAGCCTCCTTTCAAGAGGCTCAGAAGCCTCCTTTCAAGAGGCTCAGAGCCTCCTTTCAAGAGGCTCAGAAGCCTCCTTTCAAGAGGCTCAGAAGCCTCCTTTCAAGAGCTCAGGCCTCCTTTCAAGAGGCCTGGAAGCCTCCTTTCAAGAGGCTCAGAAGCCTCCTTTCAAGAGGCTCAGAGCCTCCTTTCAAGAGGCTCAGAAGCCTCCTTTCAAGAGGCTCAGAAGCCTCCTTTCAAGAGGCTCAGAAGCCTCCTTTCAAGAGGCTCAGAAGCCTCCTTTCAAGAGGCTCAGAAGCCTCCTTTCAAGAGGCCTCAGAAGCCTCCTTTCAAGAGGCTCAGAGCCTCCTTTCAAGAGCTCAGAAGCCTCCTTTCAAGAGCTCAGAAGCCTCCTTTCAAGAGGCTCAGAGCCTCCTTTCAAGAGGCTCAGAAGCCTCCTTTCAAGAGGCTCAGAAGCCTCCTTCCAAGAGGCTCAGGCCTCCTTCCAAGAGGCTCAGCCCTCCTTTCAAGAGGCTCAGAGCCTCCTTTCAAGAGGCTCAGAGCCTCCTTTCAAGAGGCTCAGAAGCCTCCTTTCAAGAGCTCAGAAGCCTCCTTTCAAGAGGCCTCAGAAGCCTCCTTTCAAGAGCTCAGAAGCCTCCTTTCAAGAGGCTCAGAAGCCTCCTTTCAAGAGGCTCAGAAGCCTCCTTTCAAGAGGCTCAGAAGCCTCCTTCAAGAGGGCCTCAGGCCTCCTTTCAAGAGCTCAGGCCTCCTTTCAAGAGGCTCAGGAAGCCTCCTTTCAAGAGGCTCAGAAGCCTCCTTTCAAGAGGCTCAGGCCTCCTTTCAAGAGGCTCAGAGCCTCCTTTCAAGAGGCTCAGGCCTCCTTTCAAGAGGCTCAGAAGCCTCCTTTCAAGAGGCTCAGAGCCTCCTTTCAAGAGGCTCAGGCCTCCTTTCAAGAGGCTCAGGCCTCCTTCCAAGAGGCTCAGGCCTCCTTCAAGAGGCTCAGGCCTCCTTCCAAGAGGCTCAGAAGCCTCCTTTCAAGAGGCTCAGAGCCTCCTTTCAAGAGGCTCAGAAGCCTCCTTTCAAGAGGCTCAGAAGCCTCCTTTCAAGAGGCTCAGAGCCTCCTTTCAAGAGGCTCAGAAGCCTCCTTTCAAGAGGCTCAGGAAGCCTCCTTTCAAGAGGCTCAGAAGCCTCCTTTCAAGAGGCTCAGAAGCCTCCTTTCAAGAGGCTCAGAGCCTCCTTTCAAGAGGCTCAGGCCTCCTTTCAAGAGGCTCAGAAGCCTCCTTTCAAGAGGCTCAGAAGCCTCCTTTCAAGAGGCTCAGGCCTCCCTTTCAAGAGGCTCCAGCCTCCTTTCAAGAGGCCTCAGGCCTCCTTTCAAGAGGCTCAGGAAGCCTCCTTTCAAGAGGCTCAGGCCTCCTTTCAAGAGGCTCAGGCCTCCTTTCAAGAGGCTCAAGCCTCCTTTCAAGAGGCTCAAGCCTCCTTTCAAGAGGCCTCAGAAGCCTCCTTTCAAGAGGCTCAAGCCTCCTTTCAAGAGGCTCAGAGCCTCCTTTCAAGAGGCTCAGGCCTCCTTTCAAGAGGCTCAGGCCTCCTTTCAAGAGGCTCAGAAGCCTCCCTTCCAGAGGGCTCCGAAGCCTCCTTTCAAGGGGGCTCGGAAGCCTCCTTTCAAGAGGCCTCAGAAGCCTCCTTCAAGAGGCTCAGGAAGCCTCCTTTCAAGAGGCTCAGGAAGCCTCCTTTCAAGAGGCCTGGAAGCCTCCTTTCAAGAGGCTCAGGCCTCCTTTCAAGAGGCTCAGGCCTCCTTTCAAGAGGCTCAGAAGCCTCCTTCAAGAGGCTCAGGCCTCCTTTCAAGAGGCCTCAGAGCCTCCTTTCAAGAGGCTCAGAAGCCTCCTTTCAAGAGGCCTGGAAGCCTCCTTTCAAGAGGCTCAGGCCTCCTTTCAAGAGGCCTGGAAGCCTCCTTTCAAGAGGCCTCAGAGCCTCCTTTCAAGAGGCCTGGAAGCCTCCTTTCAAGAGGCTCAGGCCTCCTTTCAAGAGGCTCAGAGCCTCCTTTCAAGAGGCCTCAGCCTCCTTTCAAGAGGCTCAGAGCCTCCTTCAAGAGGCTCAGAAGCCTCCTTTCAAGAGGCTCAGGCCTCCCTTCAAGAGGCCTCAGAGCCTCCTTTCAAGAGGCCTCAGGAAGCCTCCTTTCAAGAGGCTCAGAGCCTCCTTTCAAGAGGCCCAGGCCTCCTTTCAAGAGGCTCAGGCCTCCTTTCAAGAGGCTCAGAGCCTCCCTTCAAGAGGCTCAGAAGCCTCCTTTCAAGAGGCCTGGAAGCCTCCTTCAAGAGGCTCAGGCCTCCTTTCAAGAGGCCTGGAAGCCTCCTTTCAAGAGGCTCAGAGCCTCCTTTCAAGAGGCTCAGAGCCTCCTTTCAAGAGGCTCAGAAGCCTCCTTTCAAGAGGCTCAGAAGCCTCCTTTCAAGAGGCTCAGAGCCTCCTTTCAAGAGGCTCAGGCCTCCTTTCAAGAGGCTCAGAAGCCTCCTTTCAAGAGGCTCCAGGCCTCCTTTCAAGAGGCCTCAGAAGCCTCCCTTTCAAGAGGCTCAGGCTCCCTTTCAAGAGGCTCAGGAAGCCTCCTTTCAAGAGGCTCAGAGCCTCCTTTCAAGAGGCCCAAGCCTCCCCTTTCAAGAGGCTCAGGCCTCCTTTCAAGAGGCTCAGAAGCCTCCTTTCAAGAGGCTCAGAAGCCTCCTTTCAAGAGGCTCAGAGCCTCCTTTCAGAGGCTCAGAAGCCTCCCTTTCAAGAGGCTCAGGCCTCCTTTCAAGAGGCCTGGAAGCCTCCTTCAAGAGGCTCCAGAAGCCTCCTTTCAAGAGGCCTCAGAAGCCTCCTTTCAAGAGGCTCAGGCCTCCTTTCAAGAGGCTCAGAAGCCTCCTTTCAAGAGGCTCAGAAGCCTCCTTTCAAGAGGCCTCAGAAGCCTCCTTTCAAGAGGCCTCAAGCCTCCTTTCAAGAGGCTCAAGCCTCCCTTTCAAGAGGCCTCAGGCCTCCTTTCGAGAGGCTCAAGCCTCCTTTCAAGAGGCTCAAGCCTCCTTTCAAGAGGCTCAGAGCCTCCTTTCAAGAGGCTCAGAAGCCTCCTTTCAAGAGGCTCAGGAAGCCTCCTTTCAAGAGGCTCAGGCCTCCTTTCAAGAGGCCTCAGGCCTCCTTTCAAGAGGCTCAGGAAGCCTCCTTTCAAGAGGCTCAGGCCTCCTTTCAAGGCTCAGGCCTCCTTTCAGAGGCTCAGGAAGCCTCCTTTCAAGAGGCTCAGGCCTCCTTTCAAGAGGCTCAGGCCTCCTTTCAAGAGGCCTCAGGAAGCCTCCTTTCAAGAGGCTCAGGCCTCCCTTTCAAGAGGCTCAGAAGCCTCCTTTCAAGAGGCTCAGGCCTCCTTTCAAGAGGCCTCAGAGCCTCCTTTCAAGAGGCCTCAAGCCTCCTTTCCAAGAGGCTCGGAAGCCTCCTTTCAAGAGGCTCAGGCCTCCTTTCAAGAGGCCTGGAAGCCTCCTTTCAAGAGGCTCAGGCCTCCTTTCAAGAGGCCTCAGAAGCCTCCTTTCAAGAGGCCTCAGGAAGCCTCCTTTCAAGAGGCTCAGAAGCCTCCTTTCAAGAGGCCTCAGAAGCCTCCTTTCAAGAGGCTCAGAGCCTCCTTTCAAGAGGCCCGAAGCCTCCTTTCAAGAGGCCTCAGGAAGCCTCCTTTCAAGAGGCTCAGAAGCCTCCTTTCAAGAGGCTCAAGCCTCCTTTCAAGAGGCCTCAGAGCCTCCTTTCAAGAGGCCTCAGGAAGCCTCCTTTCAAGAGGCTCCAGCCTCCTTTCAAGAGGCTCAGGCCTCCTTTCAAGAGGCCTCGAGCCTCCTTTCAAGAGGCTCAGAGCCTCCTTTCAAGAGGCTCAGAAGCCTCCTTTCAAGAGGCTCAGAAGCCTCCTTTCAAGAGGCCTCAGAAGCCTCCTTTCAAGAGGAGGCTCAGGCCTCCTTTCAAGAGGCTCAGGCCTCCTTTCAAGAGGCTCAGCCTCCTTTCAAGAGGCCTGGAAGCCTCCTTTCAAGAGGCTCAGAAGCCTCCTTTCAAGAGGCTCACAGCCTCCTTTCAAGAGGCTCAGAAGCCTCCTTTCAAGAGGCCTGGAAGCATCCTTCCAAGAGGCTCAGAAGCATCCTTTCAAGAGGCCTCAGAAGCCTCCTTCCAAGAGGCTCAGGCATCCTTACAAGAGGCTCAGAAGCCTCCTTTCAAGAGGCCTCAGAAGCCTCCTTTCAAGAGGCTCAAGCCTCCTTTCAAGAGGCTCGGAATCCCCATTTTAAGATGCTCGGATGCCGCATTTCAAGAGGCTCGGATGCCTCCTATCAAGAGGCTCGGATGCCTCCTATCAAGGGGCTCGAATGCCTCCTATCAAGGGGCTCAAATGCCTCTTATCAAGAGGCTCGGATGCCTCCTTTTAAGATGTTTGGAAGCCTCCTTTCAAGAGGCTCGAAAGTCTCCTTTCAATATACTATTATTATTTCAAGAGGCTTGGCAGCTTCCTTTCAAGAGACTGGAAAGATTCTTTTCAAGAGGCTTAGAAGCCTCCTTTCAAGTGGTTCGGAAGCCTACTTTTAAGATGCTCAGAAGTCTCCAAAAGTCCTTAAAGTTTTGTAGGAAGCTTGATATGTATACATAATTGAGGGGGTTAGAAGCAGAGGGCTGTAAGTAACATTTTGGTGACAATTGAGTTGACTACAGCAAAAAAATGCTTTGGTTCTTGAGCTTTGCGGCAGTATGTTGATATAGTTTTACGCCCCTTTGCGTTTGACCCCTCCATTTTAATTGGAAAGTTTTACGGAATAACGATCAACTTTTGGAGAGTCATACATCCCGTTAGTTTTCACACTTGTTTTTTTATTTCTACTCTCAAGAAATAGGTTGAGAACCGCTGCTCTTTTCGATTTTTCTCCAAAGAACAATAAATTATTGAAATTCCTTCTATTTTTTTCTAGTTTTTTTTTATCATCTACATTTGAATCAAAGTTCCTTCCGAATGTGTTTATTGATGACGCATTGAACATAGATCAATTCCATTCGTTGTATCAGAACTGGTAACTTGATAGATAAGACCCGTAATGCAGACTCCCAGCGCCCTTGGCGAAACCATTATTTTCTTGCATATTCAAAACAAATATTTTGATAAAAGCAAAGAGATTAAAAACCATTTTTTGGCTTGTTGGAACTAATGAATTTTTGTTTATGAATCCCTCAAGCCTCTATAAGCAGCATACGCATCCCCCGTGTAAAAAAAGAATCGGGTGTATATTTCAATAGGGAGGGAGTAAGGATTATCAAAATGCCAGATCATTTCTAGAAATCCATTTTCCAGAAATATTTTTAATAATTATTTTCTAGTGCGTGACCAGCTAGACCAATAACATTCAACTCTCAAGTGTGCTGGTCGGTGGTTGAATCGTTATCGGACCTAGTCGTATCATGAAGAACTCTACTTTGGAGTGGACTGAATCGCCATTAGCCCTATAGATAAAAAAAATCCATCTTTAGAATGGCTTCATCGGTGGTTTGAAAGAACTTCTTTAGAAGTCAATATTAACTGAATATTCAACTTTGTAGTGAATTTTGTAGAAGGTAGGAGTAGAGATTGGACCAAGCCGTATAAAAAAACAACTCCGGACCAATTCGGATCAAGATATATTAAGTTTCCCGATTGGTTCAGTCGGTAGTTTAGTGACAACCCAGCAAGGAAGGTTACTCTAACTTGACCCTAATGTGAGTGTAACCTGTTAGAAAGTTACTCTAATATTCTCACTAACTTTAGGGTAAAATGAGACTAAAATTAGACAGATCTGCAACACTTTTGTTAGGTATGTTTATGTTTATTGCATGATTTGATCTAACATGTTAGTCTAACTTTAGAGTGAAGTTAGTTATGTTTCGCAGTGGGCGGTTAGGGTATTGTTAGGGTTGTTTCAGAAGGGCTTTTATGCTGATTTATTTACATCCAGCTGTCACACGAGCAAAAAGTGAATTTATTGGCTCGAAAAATATTCAAAACCAACAAAGTACACTTTTGCACCGAATAACAACTAGATGTAAATCTAAATAACTGAAGAATAGTTCAATTTATTTATAATTCGTGTTTCTATGTACATTTTCAATGAGATGTTTTTTCACTGCATATTTCATTGCATTCGCGAAGACGTGTACATCAAAATGTCGAACACATCGCTTCGTATCCGCCGATTCATCCAACCATTTGCTGAACCGTATTTAAATAGATGATCTGCGACGTACTGCATCCGGGTCTGGCTTGGGTCCCGAAGATGGAAATCCGTGACAAGTTGGCCCCGGTGTAATGTTCGTGTTCGGATTCTGAACCAGCTTTGGCAGTGGCAAGTCGACCGGATATGTGCTGATCATGCGCGGAACTTTTGCTGACATGCCAAGAAATTTGAGCCCAAGCATCGAGTGCGCCGCTACGGACTGTTCGACAAGATGGCACACAAGGAACGCAAGAACCGCATGAAGATGCGCGGTATCAAGAAGGCCAAGGTCAAACAGGCCCTGAGGAAATACGCAAATTGCTTGGAGTTGTGTTGGGTTTGATTATAAAATTATCAACTAAAATTCAGATTATTTCACTAAAAGCTTGATTTTGTTTCACTCTTAATTGAAATTGAATTTATTCTTCAATTTTCATCAAGAAATTTGTCCAGGAAACCTTAAGCGAATTCTCCATTTAAGTCTTCATATAGGGATGTAGGAGGGAGGAGGGATAGCGAGTTTCAAACGACAATAATTTTGGAAATCTCTTCAAAGTGTCATTTGTAAACTCCTCCGAATTCATCGTAAATTTCTGCGGAATTCCTCAGGATTCCTCTGCAGTACGCTTAATAAAATTCTTATTCAATTCCATTGCTCTCCTTCAAAAACTACTACTACTTATGATATAGAGTGTACTACTACTTAAACTAGAAATACCTCCGGAAGTTGATCCTACTATTCCACCCGAAAATTATTGGAAAATTCATCCGGAAACAGTTAGTCGGGAATGCCGTTGGGATTCCTACAGGATTTCTTTTGGGCTTCCTTCAGGAGGTACTTTGAAAATTCCTTGATGAATTCTTCCAGGAGTTTCTCTGTAAATACCTCTAGGCGATCATCAGGGAATTCCTCCAGAAGAGCATCTAAAATTCCATTAGCAGATACTCTGGGGCCCTCCTTAGCCGTGCGGTAAGATGCGCGGCTATAAAGCAAGACCATGCTGAGGGTCACGGTTCGATTTCTCTCAATTTTCGGTTTGGGAATTGTCTTGACTACCCTGGCCATAAAGTATCATCGTGTTTAGCCTCATAATATACGAATGCGGAAATGGTAACTTGGCTTATAAACCTTGCAGTTAATAACTGTGGAAGTGCTTATCTGGGAGGCGGCAATGTCCCAGTGGGGGATATAATGCCAATGAAGAAGCAGTATTTTGAGATTTCCTCTAGAAATTCATCTAGGAATTGCTCTGGGAATTTTTTCAAGAGTTACCCTAAAACCGCCTAAACATTCCATAAGAAATTTAATTCTTCCAGGAGTTCCTATATGAAATTAGTTGGGAATTCCTCCTACAGTTCCCCTGAAAGTTCTTCCAGAAGACCATCTGAAATTCCTCCAGGATAGCATCTTAGAATTCCTCGAGCAGTTCCTTTAAAATTCTCCCAAGAGTTACTCTGAAAATTCTTCCAGCAGTTTCTCTGGAAGTTCTTCTAGGAATTGCTTCAAGAATTTCTCTGGGATTTTTTTAGAAGTTCTTCAGAGAATTTCCCCTTGAGAGCCTATGAGAACTTCTTTAGGAATTCTGGAAATTCCTATGGTAGTTAATATTTTAATACTTCCAGGAGTTCCTCTAGGAGTTCCTGTTGTGGTATTCAATTTGACAGAACCATGTTGAAAGTCGGTTACAGAAAACATCCTTAGTACTTAAGTTTAGTCTTGTGAATGTGCAATCAAAACAAGGTTGCAACTGAAAGATGTTTAAAATATCGATAATTTTAGCGCTGTTTGGGTCGTGTGAAAGTAATCAAAGCAGTTTTTCATACCAAAACGTAACATAATATATGTTCGAAAGATGTATTTTTTACACTCATACAACAAACCGTGTTACTTGGGAACATCCAGAGGATTCGCTGTAAACTTCCGGAAAGATTCATGGTGGATCTTCCCGACGAATTCCTGAAGGAACTTCCGAAGGAATTCCTGGAGAAACTACCGAAGGAATTCCTGGAGGAACTTCCGAAGGAATTCCTGGAGGAACTTCCGAAGAAATTCCTGAAGGAATTTTTGGAGGAACTTTCAAAGCAATTCCTGGAGTAACTTCTTGTAGCAACTTTATGACCAATTCGTGGAAAAACTCCCGAAGGAATTTCCGGAGGAACCTCCATGGGAACATCCAGAGGATTCGCTGTAAACTTCCGGAAAGATTCATGGTGGAACTTCCCGACGAATTCCTGGAGGAACTTTAGAAGGAATTCCTGGAGGAACTTCCGAAGGAATTCCTGGAAGAACTTCTGAAGGAATTCCTGGAGGAATTTCCGGAAGAATTCCTGGAGGAACTACCGAAAGAATTCCTGGAGGAACTTCCTAAGGAATTCCTGGAGGAACTTTGGAGGAATATAAGAACATAGGAACATAGGAGGAATTTTTGGAGGATCTTTCAAAGCAATTCCTGGAGTAACCTCTTGTAGCAACTTTATGACCAATTTGTGGAAAAACTCCCGAAGGAATTTCCGGAGGAACCTCCATGGGAACATCCAGAGGTTTCGCTGTAAACTTCCGGAAAGATTCATGGTGGATCTTCCCGACGAATTCCTGAAGGAACTTCCAAAGGAATTCCTGGAGGAACTTCCAAATGAATTCCTGGAGAAACTACCCGAAGGAATTCCTGGAGGAACTTCCGAAGAAATTCCTGAAGGAATTTTTGGAGGAACTTTCAAAGCAATTCCTGGAGTAACTTCTTGTAGCAACTTTATGACCAATTTGTGGAAAAACTCCCGAAGGAATTTCCGGAGGAACCTCCATGGGAACATCCAGAGGATTCGCTGTAAACTTCCGGAAAGATTCTTGGTGGATCTTCCCGACGAATTCCTGGAGGAACTTCCGAAGGAATTCCTGGAGGAACTTTCGAAGGAATTCCTAGAGGAACTTCCGAAGGAATTCCTGGAGGAACTTCCGAAGGAATTCCTGGAGAAACTACCGAAGGAATTCCAGGAGGAACTTCCGAAGGAATTCCTGGAGAAAATACCGAAGGAATTCCTGGAGGAACTTCCGAAGGAATTCCTGGAGAAACTACCGAAGGAATTCCTGGAGGAACTTCCGAAGAAATTCCTGGAGGAATATCCGGAAGAATTCCTGGAGGAACTACCGAAGGAATTCCTGAAGGAACTTCCGAAGGAATTCCTGGAAGAACTTCCGAAGGAATTCCTGGAGGAACTTCCAAAGGAAGTCCTAGAGGAACTTCAAAGGAAGTCCTAGAGGAACTTCGAAAGAATTCCTGGAGGAACTTCCGAAGGAATTTCTGGAGGAACTTCAAAGGAATTCCTTGAGAAACTTCCGAAAGAATTCCTGGAGGAACTTCCTAAGGAATTCCTGGAAGAAATTCTGAAGGAATTCCTGGAAGAACTTCCGAAGAAATTTCTGGAGGAACTTCCGAAAGAATTACTGGATGAACTATTGGAAGAACATCCTGACGAATTCCTGGAGGATATTCCGGAGGAATTCTTTGAGACTTTCCCAGAGAAATTTCCTGAGCAATTACTGGAGGAGCTTCCGTGATGATTCTTAGAGGAACTTCCTGGAGCGACTTCTTGGTTTATTCGTGTAAAAACTTCCGGAGGAATTCCTGGAGGAACTTCCGGATCAATTTCTAGAGGCATTCATGGACGAACGGAGGAATCCTTGAGGAACTTCCGGAGGGATTCTTGGAGGAACTTACGGAGGGATTCCTGGAGGAACTCCTGGAGCGATTCCTGGTGGAGCTTCCGGACGAATTCATGCAGGATCTTATGAAGAAATTGGTTTTTGTCTGCTGGTAGCTGTAGATATTACAGCTGTTTTTACAGCTCAGAATACCACGAAGCAGATCGGCACCGACCGATACTTGGGATAAAATTCAACGTAAAACCGTGTATGTTCATATGCAGAGTGAACTTACATGATAAACAAAATTTGTAGCTATCGTACATAGCCGGAAGTTTCAATTTCTATTCAGTGGCATCCGCAATTGACAAGCTGATCGTTTGTGGCTGGTACTTGTGACCTTTCCGGTGCCATCGGACGAAAGGAGAATTCCGTTGCAGGTATCTTTGCTCAAGCCGCGTTTTGAAAATCCGTCGATGGTGTTTCCTTTTTTCCATCTTCTGGTTCTCTTTCACGGTGCGCGCTCGGTTTGATATTTTGTTTGCAGGGGATTACAGCTGTTTTCCTAATAATGATCCGGTTTAGCAGATCGGCACCAGCAGTGTTGAGCGAATTCTGGAGATAAAATTCAACGTAAATATCGTGCATGAATGTGCATATGCTGAATGAACTTACAAAATAAACAAAGTTCGTGGTATACCGCACTCAGCCGGAAGCTTCAGGTTCAGTAGGGTGAGCACCAGCATTTGAGTGGCGGATCGTTTAACCCTGCAACCTTTCCGCTGTGGCCGGTATAAAGTAGACTTCGTCTGGACTTACCTTGCGGTCAAGCGGTGTTTTCAAGATCCGTCGATGGAATTTCCGTTTTTCATCTTCTCGTTAATTACATTCTGTAGCATAGAACGGCTCCTGTTCCTGTTGATTTGATGTCAGATTTTATATTATAGCGGGCCTTTGCAATTCAGGAAACACTTACCAACAATTCCTTTGAGTTTATTGATATAATTGATCAGAGTTGAATAGACTCAGTTTGGATATTCACAGAAAAATCCTTTGAAAAGACTTCGATTTGGCTGCAACTGACCTACCGAAATAGCAACAATGTTCTTTTTTTTTTCATAAACTGTCAAAACGTTGAAGAAGAAAACATGCATTGCAACATATAATCATAAATATGGACATGTTTGCACTGCAACATAACTAACATCCCCTAATTAGTGTCTAACGTCGCACAGATTGTTTTCTGGGAATGGTTGATTTGGTTAGATCAATATTGTGCATCCGGAATAAATTTATACCGCTTTTTATACCGAAGTTGGATTTTTCTCCAGATACAGGCAACTTTCCCAACTTCGGAAGTAGTGCGCTGGATTCGCCTAAAGATGCGCTAAACAACGCATCAATTAGTTTGACAAATAAAACTTCGGAAGAAAGTTCGGTTCGGAAGTCCCGACTTCCGAATTCTAACTTGGTGCTACGCCGACAATAAATTTAAACATTGAAGTAAGTCATTCATTCATTTATTTAGCTTACATCTAAGGGGCTGTCCATATAACACTCTCGAATACTCCGAGTGCTTGCAAGTTCTCCTCGAGCATTGTCCATGTTTCATGTCCGCAAAGGACTACCGGTCATATCAGCGTTTTGCACATGACACATTTGGTGCGGTGGTGAATCTTTTTTTACCGCAGTTTCTTCTGGAGCCCGTAGTAGGCCCGACTTCTACGGATGATGCGCCTTCGTATTTCACAACTAACATTATTATCGACCGCCAGCAAGGATCCAAGGTAGACGAATTCCTCGACCACCTCGAAAGTATTCCCGTCTATCGTAACACTGCTTCCCAGGCAGGCCCTGTCGCGCTCGGTTCCACCCCAAGCATGAACTTTGTCTTCGATGCATTCACCACCATTCCAACTTTTGTTGCTTCACGTTTCAGGTGGGTGTACAGTTCTGCCCGCTTTGCAAATGTTCGGCCGACAATGTCCATGTCATCCGCGAAGCAAATAAATTGACTAAATCTGTTGAAAGTCGTACTCCGGCTGTTACAATTCCTTCAGTGTATAGATGTCAACGAAAAGCTTTATGCATCTTTACTCAGTCCACAACTTAGAGCTTTCAATTTTCAAGTGGCAGAATGGAAGCACAAACGTCGATGAGCAGATTGACGAATGTGACATGCGTCAGAGTCTATTATATATAGAGTTACGCAAAGAGTGAAGCCAAATCTACCTATTGAACTGTCAAACCGTCTACCTATCGAGCAAAGTAAACAAATGATTGTTGGTAAGGCGGAAGTATTGTTATCGCCTGATGATTATTATGGCGAATTAAAACTCATGAATTGAAATGTATTAGATTTGTTCTAGAAACAGCTTAAAAAACTTCAATACACCCCCAATAAAGTTGCAACAAGAAACTCACGTGTTTGCACTCTGTAGGTGACTTTGGTTATCGAATTAAAAAGCTTTAGAAGTGATCACTCCCGTGAAGTCACTTGAAGGGTTGAACAAAAATGAAAGTTTTCAATATAATAACAAGAGCATCATTCAGAATAAGAGTAAGAAGATCCTCTTTGCGCAACTCTATATAATAGACTCTGACATGCGTGTATAAGATTGAATGATGGGGTGAATATGAGTGTGAAAGAGATAGATGGTATCTGAAGTTTGGGTGGACAGAAATTTGAGGAAAAGCGAAAACTGGTATGAGTGAATCAGTCTATTGACGAAGTTATAAGCGAACGGTTGTGCTTTTCATTTATTCGTTTGTGTCCTTCATTCGGCTGCTCGCGGGGTGAATACGACAACCTTCTAGCGCAATGTTGAACAACAGGCACGAATGCCCATAACCTTGTCTGATTGCCCGGCGCGATTCGAACGAACTGGAGTGTTAGCCCGAAAACTTTACACAGTTTTGCATCCACCGTTGCTTTGATCAGTCAGGTAAGCTTCCCAGGGAAGCTGTTCTCAGCCATAATTTTCCATAGCTCTACGCGGTCTATACTGTCATATGCCGCCTTGAAATCAACGAACAGATGGTGCGTTGGGACCTGGTATTCACGGCATTTTTGAAGGATTTGCCGTAGGGGAAGGTGGGTAGACTTGATCCCCGGGGAGACTTGATCACCCCCTGTTTTATCGAGAACTAAAGTAGTTTTGTTCTAGCGTATATTTTAGTATAGATCCTCTAGACAAATGAACTTTATGTGGTGAGTTATTTTTTGGATTGACAACCTTATTTATTCTGCAGGGCGGTTTGTATGTTTTGACCTTCCTAAAGATTTTTTTATTGGCCACGCAAAATTTGAATAACTTTTCATAACAATGACCAAATGCTTTCGTTTTTTCACAGCACAAAGCCATAAATGTGCTGAATGATTTGTACTGATGAAAATGTCAACATTCCATCAAAGTTTTAGGATATTTGGATTTGAAGTTATTGCCTCAATATGGGGACATTTGACCCATACAAAAATATGGAGAAAAAATTTAAAAAAAAATAAATCTATTCACAGGCTTCTCATTTTTTGTAGATTTGACAGATTTGATGAAGGGCTGTCAGGAAAAAATATTTATTGCATAGATATCATAGAAAGCGGATCAAGTCTCCCCAAATTTTAAAATTGCATGTGCTGTAGAATTCAATAACAAAAATCGTTCATGTATACGCACAGCAATTCGAAAATTGCGCGTATTTTGAAGGAAAAATATTTAAAAAATCTGAGGGCACTTTTCTAATTTTATCAAAGCAAGTTCTTGGAGAGGGATCAATTTCCCCCGAATATTTTAAAAGTAGATTTTTGACAGCACTCTAAAAAATCGATTGTGTATCAATAAAAACAATAATTTAAGGACTGTCATACATCAGTAAAGTTAAATACTATATTTCTTAGAGCGTCTGTGTGGAAATCGCGTGTGTTTATTTATTTTTGGCTGTGATACATCGGAAATTAGAAAAGGGGATCAAGTCTACCCAGTCTCCCCTACAGTAAAGATCTGGTCCGTTGTCGAGCGGCCGTCCACAAATCCCGCTTGACAACCTCCCACAAACTTGTTCACTATTGATGACAGACGACGAAAGATATCTGGTATATTACTTTGTAGGCGCTCGAAAGTTCTCACCGTTCTCAAACTCCAACTTGTCGCCTTTCTTGCAGATGGGGCTTATGACCCCTTCCTTCCACCCCTTCGGTAGCTGTTCAGTTTCCCTGATTGTGACTATCAGTTTGTGCAGGCAAGTAGCGAGCTTTTCTGGGCCATCTTGATGAGCTCAGCTCCGATACCATCCTTAAGGCTACTTACCACAAATTTTCCGCCGAATTTTAGCCCCCGTGTACTTAAATGGGGCCGGGATTTTGATTTTCCGTGCCCAAATCCAGAAAACATCGCATATGCAAAAATGCATGGGGAAAAAATCCGCGGACCAAATTCCCGAGGTGTGAGGCTACCTTTACCAGCTGCTTTATTGGTCTTTAGCTGTTGGATGACATCTTTAACTTCCCTCAAGGTGGTGGCTGCTGGTTGAGTTCCATCATTCGCTGAGCTGGCGTAGTCATTTCCTCCGCTGCCTTGACTTTTACTGCCCGTACTCTTAGCGCCATTCAAATGTTCCTCGTAGTGATGCTCACCTTTCGATCACCACACGTTCATCCGTCAAGATGCTCGAATCCTAATCCCTGCACATCTTGACTGGCGGCACGATGACTGCGGGATACGTTGAGCTTCTTATAGAACTTGCTTGTTTCAGCACAGCTGTTCCATCTCCTCGCACTCCGCTTTTTCCAGGCGGCGTTTATTCTCATGAAAAAACGGGACTACTGTCTTCGCTTCCGTTTATAATATTCCACGTTCTGCTGGGTACTTTACTGCAGCGTGACCGCTCGCGCTGCGTCCTTCTCCTCCAGAATCTGTCAGTACTCTTCGTCGAACCGATCGTTCCGTTGACTTCGTCTCACATACATACCCGACGTTGTTCTCCATTTCGTCGTTAATGGCTGCCTTAAATTTAATCCAACAGTCCTCAAAAGGGGCCTAATCGAGCTCACCCTTTTCCGGCAATGCTACCACGAGATGCTGCGCGTATGCAGCTGCGCCGGTTGCTTCAGTCGCTCTAGGTCGTACCGTGACGGTCGTCGGTACCGAACATTGTTGATGATAAATAGTTTTGGGCGCCGTTTAACCATCACCAGGTAGTGGTCAGAGTCGATGTTAGCGCCACGATATGTCCTGACGTGGATAATGTTGGAGAATTGCTGTTCATCAATCAGAACATGGACGATTTGTGAGTCTGTCTGCAGTGATGATCTTCAGGTGTACTGATACGGAAGGTTGTGTTGGTAGTAGGTGCTGCAAATGGCCATACTCTGGGAGGCAGCGAGATCAATTAGTCGTAGACCGTTTTCATTCGTCAGCCGGTGAGCGCTGAACTTCCCAATAGTCGGTCTAAACTCTTCCTCTTGCCCAACCTGAGCGTTCAAATCTCCTATGATGATTTTGACACCGTGACTTGGGCAGCTGTCGTACTCACGTTCCAGCTGCGCGTAGAATGCGTCCTTATCATCATCAGTGGTTCCGGAGTGTGGGCTATGGACGTTGATTATGTTGAAGTTGAAGAACCGGCCTTTGACCCTCAACCTGCACATTCTTTCATTGATCGCCCACCATCCGACCACGCGCCTTTGCATATCGCCCATCACTATGAAAGCTATTTTCAGCTCGTGTGTGTTGCCGCAGCTCTGGTAGATGGTATGATTGACTCTAAACGTTCACACCATTGATCCCTTCCAACAAACCTCCTGCAGCGCTACAATGCCAAATCCACGGTCCTTGAGCACATCGGCGAGTGTGCTCCCGATGAAGTTGAGAGATTTGCAGTTCCACGAACCGAGTTCCCAACCACTAGTCCCTTTTCGTCGCAGTGGTCTTTGCCAATGGTTCCGGTCCGTACTCTCTTGTTGATTGTTCGTTGCGTATGTTTTTCTAAAGACTGGCTTGCAGGGCCTGATACCAAACCCCTAAATTCCCGGTGGACCATTTTGCACAGTATCACTCTAGCTCAGCCAAATGAATTGCTGTTTGAAGTTTGATCCGACATATGGAGGAACTTCAAAAAGGCGAAGAACTCGCCTGAGGGGTTGGGTACTCCTGGTACGATGATAGACGATAGAAGTTGTCGGCTAGGGCTTTGGCCACGATTGCTGGGAAACCTACAACCAGACACCTGGAGAGGCGTTCCCAGGTAGTACGAGGATGGGATCACCACTCTCGACCCACTAAAACCAACTCCTTCCTCTCCAGTCATTCCCCTGGCCCGCAATTAAGCAATACTTCGGGGGTTGACTATTGGGCATTGCGCCCCCTACATGACGTGCACATGTGCACGTATGCGTCTCATCTCTCCTGGTACATCCCATGCACCACCTGTGCTTTTTTGAATACGAGTTGCTCAAGGTACTCCAAAATGTTCTAAAGTTCAGCCCATGGTATCTACCGGATCAATCAAGGCTTTGACAATGTCCTAATCGTCGGCATACACCCAAGCTGGTTCAATAAGCATATACTCATAATTTTCTTGAGTTTTATTTTTTTGAATACTAGTTGCTCAAGGTACTCCAAAACGTTCTTGCATTTTTAGTTTCGCTTCTTTTCTCGAGATTTCGAGATACTTATCTAGAGAGACTCGGTCCCGATTACCTCGTCTTTTCGTTATTGAGGACGAATCGTACTGCGTGATTTTTTTTACTAGGCAATAAGATTCTTCTCTAGCAACTTTGAAGATTTCATATTGCTTTTGTGGAAATTTTATGTAGATTATTCTATCTGTTGCTATCTGAATGATGCTTGGAGGCAGATGCCATATTTATAGATAATGTGTGAAGTTGGCATTCTTAATAATGGTTTCATTAATAGCAAACCAATGAAACTTCAAGACAACTTTAAAAAATGTTCCTTCCTTGAACTATTTTGTTCAACGCAGATTTGATATCAAAAATCCAAAAAAACATATTTTTCAAATGTTATATAAAACATATAAAATATAATTGTGCACCCCTCCCCTGACATTCAGTCACTCGCTCCGCGGGGGTTGTAATACCCCCATTCCCCATTTGTTTCCACTTTGTGTACCTCCATGCATCTTTTTGGGCGTGAAACATCCGGCATGTCACACTTCTAACACTCACTTCCCTGGGCTTTGATGCTGCCAACGGCTTCCATTTCAATATTGACAGTTCATAGCCCAGATAGTCCTCAATCAGTGTGGTGGTCACCCCGTCCTGCAACATAGTGGAACCACTTACCTTACACATCTCCAATTTCTGAGGTTCCGCAGAAGTATCAACCCCTCGACACTTCTGCCAGACATAACAAGACTTTCCTGTCCCCTGATTCTGAGGTACCGCAGAGGTATCTGCCCCGACACTCCTGCCAGGCCTCACCAGACTTCACTCGTTCTATCACTACCGACCATGCGTACCATGCGAGGCTTACTTTGTGTGCTCGACCATACGTTCGGTTACCTCACTCTGCTCATTTGCCTCTTCTACATGAAACGTGTATAGCAAAAAAAAATCACGGGCTACAAATACACACACAGAGGCACATACAGCCATGTGCTCAGTGTTTCGAGCTGAGTCGATTAGTATATAATACTATGGGTCTCTGAACCTCCTATAAAAATTCCGCTTTTGGAGTGAAATTATAGTTTTTTGGTATAACTTTGTTAAGTACGAGAAAGTCAAAAATGGTTACAAAATGGAGAAAACTGCTAAATTGAGTCCTCATAGGTGCAAACTCTAACTTAACCTCACTTATTTTGATAGTTCACAGAGCTTGTTTACAAGATGTCAGAAGAAAAAATCGACGAGGGGAAAATCAATCGCAAAGGACGTCTAAATGCGAATGAAATGACAAAGCCATTTTATTGGATGCCTGGTGAAAAAGCCCTGTGAACTGTCAACCTACGTCATCATGCACTGGTCTATTGTCTATCTGCTCCTTCTTGCACTGTTACACGGGGCTGTGATATTTTCTCAAATATTTCCAAACACCCGCCTTCACTCGATTTGATTCTAATTTATTGCACATCTCGCGAAGCACTAGTCTAGAGACATCAACGAGTCCAAGCTGGTCAAACTACCGCCCCGGCTGGAACGAAGCGACGCTAGCGAAGCCCTATTATCGAGTCGTGGACCACCAAGATAGCTAATCGGGTTCCCAAACTGTCGCTTGTCGGCATCCAGAAATACCGGTGGCAGTTTCCGATACTTGACTCGCATGACTATATTGTCCGGCACCCGGGGTTCCTTTGGCAGCCCATCGGTTACGGCCTCTTGGGCTGTAGCATCTTCTACGGCTGGATCTACGACTTCTGGTTCTACTGACGTGTCCGACGGTGGTTCCTCTACTTCGGGGATTGTTTCATCTGCAATATTATGCTGATATTTATATTGCGACAGATCGTCGGGCTCAGTCAGCGCATCTACGGTATCTACGTCAACCAAATTTGGTTCTAGTGCTTCCTAGAGGGGGAGGGGTGAAGGGCGGTGAAGGCAGTGAGCCCACGGGTTAGAACACGTTTGAGCCGGAGAGGGGATTTCTGCGATCCGCACTGTTCTCGGTGGACACTTGGCACTTACTTGGCTGGGTTAGTCACGAACGGAAAATGAAACACAGAGCGATGAGGGTTCCTTATGGAAAATATTCATCTTTATTTGGTTCTTTACACTGTAGGGGGAATCTACAAATCTGTTTCATTAAAAGTAATACACAGAAACGCAAATATCGATGCTAATCTCAATCTGTTTGACTGAGAAGGATGGATAGATGACACTGACTGGAAAAAGAGATCAGACAACACGAACATCCACACGCACACACAAACACAACTAAACCCAACATGTACAAACACATGTGACCAACTTGAACTGATTGACCACGCCCAAAAGTGCATTCGCTACCACTACGCTGGCGATTCAGGTGATTCATCGATTTTGAACGGCAGCTGGTTTAGAGCCGCCGGTGGAGGTCCCCAGGATACCTGCCGTGGCGTGCGAGGTCGAAGCCCGTTGTTAAGCTGTGGAGGTTTGTTGCTGGACACCGGAGGTAACGGTATGATCAGTGAAGGCGAAGAATCGGCAAACAAAACCAACTTGGGTGGTTTTCGATGGTGTTTAGTTTTGACGGGTTCCTTCACCTGGATGAACAGGAATTTGTGAGTTTCAACTGGGACAATAGACGAATTGTACATTACTAACCATGCTGTATGAATTGTATTGGAAGCCTTTCGAGGAACAGGTGTTGGGCATAACGTACGTTAGGAAGTATGAAATAAGCATGCAGAAGTACCGTGGGTGCTCTCTGAATCAAGGGATTTTGCTGAATTTAATGCCCACCCATTATACGAGCTTAACAAAAGCTATAGTTCTTATTCTTCATATGTTCTTAGGTAAAAAATGCTTAAATTAAGTTCCATACAATTAAACGTTGTTGGATGACCGTTTTTTTTAAATAATTCTTTATTAGAGTGACTAGCATATATAAATTCTTTTATAGCTAAAGTTTAAACAAAATATTCAAATCTCATGTTGACTACTTTGGTTTTATAATTTTTCGGAAATTTTTTTATATGTATAGGTATACGTTTTAACGAGTTCCGATCTCATGAGTTTTTAATTTGCTCATTGTTCAAATTAAAAATAGTTCGAACGTGAAATAAAAAAAAGGAGGGTTGTGTAAAAGACACGACCGCTCGACGTAAACTACGTAAAACTTCTTAGTGCAATAAGAATCGTAATATCATGTAAATATTATAGGTTGTAACATGACACATTCGCAAATTTTTATAAAAAAAATATGTGAAGTGTAAAATATTTACGTTGCAAACAGATCGTAATTTGATCTAAGTATAAACATTTCTTCAACCACCGCATACGGATGTTAGTTTGAACCGCTACCGGCAAAGAAATCGTCTCAAGTCAATTCAGCAACCTGCCTTTCCGCGCGCTTCTATAGTTCACTCAGCGAACTGGACTATCGAAATTCATAACTGGCGCCTTATGAATCTTCGACTGATTAATCAACCAACAGTGCTTCTCATACGCAGTTACGTTCCCGATTATTCAAGCATCGATGGACGTGTGGTCAACATACCGGCCTCCCGACCCCGACGTCTATGCTTCGAACCCAGTTTGCTGCACTTTACTTTTTTTTAAATGAAAATCATCATTCATAAGGCAATATATTGAAATTTATACCGATTCCTTGTGGCAAATTTTCATAAGACGTTTGATTGAAAATCGTACGTCCATTTTCCTCAGTGTACGGTTTTGCTGGACATCATAGTGCGGTCGTCATCAGCATCGGCAGCCGTTAAAAAAAGTAGTACAGCAGGTGTGGCATTGCGCACCTCGACTCGAAACGAGCAAACAATGCAAACTGTTATACGAAAGAGCTGTCGAAAGGAGATTCGTAATGAGGCCCCAGATTTCTCGGCAGCAGGGATTGCAGAAATCGCTCTCAATAGATAACGAACAACGATAAAAGAGAGGCAAAAACTGTTCCGAATCATAACAAGCCATGATAACAAATTTATCAAACTTGTATACAAGTGCGAAAAAAATAGAATCGGATAGGCAGCCCCCACAGAAAAATAGTGATTCTCGCTTTGTTTTTGCTCATTTCGTGTTGATTACTGCACAGCTGTGTAGAGCAAGTTGAAATGCATCATCAGAGCCAGTGCTCCCCGCATTTGGAGCTTTCTAAAAGAAATTTATCATGGGGTATAGCCTCCCCTTCTCTATCATGACAACTTGCGAAAGTCTCTCGGTTGATGCTACATATCGTATATGTATACAGGGATGATGAGTGAGAGACTTGTTCATTCTCTTTAGGATTCAATCCCTGCTCGGCAGCGATTGAAAATGAGAGAGAAAATTGCACTTGCACAATTCTGCTGTCACCGCCTACAACCGCTTATATGCTGAAGACGCCATCTTTGCGAATAATTTTCTGCAGAAACTACTCGTCGACGGCTGCCACTGGCAAAAATTCATCGGAATGCCCCTTTCCAGTCATTAATAGCAGCTAAACGTAAGTAAGAATCTTGCGAGAAAATTTCACTCGTGCGACAGTTTTCAATACGGCAAACAAAACCGTCTTCTTCATGAAATGGTGGATTAAGTGTGCCTCACTATCAGGATGCAAAACCGACAAAGACGATATTCTTGCAGGAACCACCACCGAAGGCCGCCATTACTGGATGAATTTCGAAATCATGATGATGTTGCTGATGACGGCCGCATGATTATTGACGCGAGAAAACACCCCAGACGTCGATGCTGGGTCCGTTCTCCGAAGAATCTCGAACTAATCTGCTTGCAGGCTTGTTGCGATGCTGGGACCGCGTTGGACTCCTCTCTGCGTAATCTTGAACAAAATTAGGTACGCGCGGGGAAAGCTGCATTCTTGCATCTGATGGAGTAAGCTCATTAGCTCCGCCCCTTCGTTATTCGTAATGAGTGCACATAAAATTTGGTCTAATGATGATTAAAAAAGGGGCAAAGCTTATGGGATCACAATATTGAATACGAGAAAGCAGCTTTTCCGCGCGCATTTTGTTCGAGATTCCACGGAGAGCGGTCCCTGCTCTGGCATCAATGGCAGTCGTAGGAGTCTGTTAGGTCCAGCGGATTGCGGTCCCAGCATCGGCCTTGATGGTGCTCGTAGGCGTGTTGCTGCAGAATCATCGTCGCGTGGCATTCATCAGCAGTATTCAAGTGAAATTTTCTGTAAATCGTGGTGAATCATTGAGGGGCCTACCGCAAAAATCGTCAGCGGATGCGCAAACCGATCCTTTTCAGGATCAGAATATTAAATGGAAGATAATGGTTGTGGGACGAATATTTTTTACAGTAAAAGAAATGATTAACAAGTGATGAGCTTTGTTATAAACTTAAGAATCACTCTTATAAAGAAATAGAAAAAAAGAAATGATGAATTTGATGACAATTATGGCAGCATCAGTGATGACTGTCGGTGATGACTGCTGCAGTAAATTTATCGCCGCGATAGCGTTTGTAACCATTGTAAAACACAATTTTATTGCTAGGTGGATTGGCTTAATATTTGGAAAGACGCATTCTTGTGTATAATTTTCTGTCTCATTACCAACTGACTCAAGAACTACGCCATCAAATTTTCATCAGTAACCATGAAATTATGCTTGGCAATGTGGTGAAAATTTCTCTCAATTGAACTTACTTTTGAACGAAAATGATGCGTGCCCGCAAGACACGGCTTTTTTGTGCAAAGGGAAAATGAAGCGGTGGTTAAAAAATGCGTACCTTACATCAATATGATGTCCGTGTTGGGGATGCATTAACGGGATTGATTCGGTTCTGAAATATTTACCGAGCGTGAAAGAATTAAAATTTTCAATATTTGGACGTTGATAATCAACAGTTTTAATAAAACTAGCATATTGGTGAAAAGTTAGCGAATATATAAATCTTAAATCTTAAAAATCCATCGAAAGATAAAGGCGTTATTAAGATGACACGGGACGCACGGACAATCATCAAATCGTCATCATTTTCATCATTGAATGCTTAATTTTTTTTCTACAACAGAAATGATTTAAAAAAAAGTATCACCGCCGCGTGCTTACTCGCAATCTACATGCTGATACATTTACAGTTACATCAAACAACTAAAAACCGTAATACGCCGTTCTAAAGTTACGAGGTGATAATGCTAGAAAGAGACAAAAGATAGGAAAAATAACACGGTGGGTAGTGCCCCCCCGAGTCATCTTAACGTTCCAAAGCATACATGATTTCGTGGCGGTCTTCAATTTTAAAATTTTCATCCTGTACCCTGCATCCGAGCCTTCCCCTTGGACGTAGTAACTGTTGTATGATGGGCATATGTTACTAAAATATCAAATTTAAAATTAATTAGCAAGTGCTTAAGGCATTTTACAAATGTTTTTTTTTTCAAGTTTCCACATTAACACTTCCAACAATTCCTACTTTAGTAGAAAATTATTTTTAGAACTTTTTAGTGCAATGTTTTCACTTGTAATGAATTAGACTAATGTATTCCATTCCACCACTTGATTGTAAGGACTGTTCAGTTTATTGAGAGGACACTTTTACATGGCGATATAAAACAAATTGGTCAATTTTCATAGAGTTTGCTTTATCGTATATTATAATACACTGTCAATCAACTGTATTTTTTTAAAAGGGATAAAACCGAGCCGGTAACAAGCGCGGTGTCATCATCATCAATAGACATAGACCGCTGTCATCATTGAAATGCAGTATGAAAAAAAATTATAGCCCGGGACATCTTGGCTACGATCTGGCGATGGGCTAAACAATAGGATGTCAATAGCCTGGATAAAACAGTCCTTATCTAATTTCCACCGTGTGGTCACGCAAGGGTTAGTCAAAAAAGTTTGGAGGTCTGTCATAGGTTTAGTAAAAATTTCATAACCAACCAATCCCGTACATGCATTCCCAACACGGACATCCGATGGATGTAGGTTACGGGTCTTTTAGTCTACTGCAAGATTTTCTTTGTACATAAAAGAAGCAGTGCGCGTTTCCGTGCGCGTGTCGTTCGAGTTCGATACAGCGAAGCGACACAAACGGTCGTGCTTTTAGCTCGCGCATCGGGAAAGGTTTTACAAACACTCTAACTTTCACCTACTCAGTGACTGAGTAAAACTGTATTGCTCTCTCTTTTCTTCCCACGGAACTTTTACTTAATTTCCGTCAAAAGCAGGACTACTCAAAGTTTTGGGAGACACAGTGACCAACCCAGTCACATGCAAGGTCCCGAGCGCACTGTCTTTGGAGGCAAAGGTAACCCCTCCAAGCAGCTACTTGCCAGCAACGTCTACTCGTCGTAGACGTCACTGACGAAAAAGAGGAAAAAGCAGCAGTTCAGCTGCATCAAGCACAACCCGTGCGGAAGGAGAAGTGCCCGCCGGTTTTCATCCAATTTGACCCGCCGGATCTGCGCCCAAAGCTCCACTAATTAATTGCGAGGGGACCAAACTACATGTTCCGGCATTGCAGTGGGAGTGATCCCCTCAAACAAAGATCACTACAAGTCTGCCATAGAGTTCCTTCAGGTCCACATGTATGAGTACTACAATCATGACCTCCCCTGCAAGAAGCCGCTTAAGGCTTTGCTGCGTGAGCTCCACGATATGGATGAGCAGCAGCTAATTGTCGAGCTGGTGTATTGTGAACTCAAACCTGAAAAATATTGTGAACTCAAACTTGACATCCTCCATAAAATCGCACGGTTCAATCGCTTGGAAGAAACTTAAGCTCTTCGGCGCAACAAATTACATGGTCGTCGATCTTAACGAGGTGAACTATACGGCCATCCCAACTCTCCGTCGAGCGATTCCAGTCCTTCCACCGTTACAGCAGCACAACTCGATTTGTTCAGGTCTTCACTCTTGGCATGTTCATCATTGAAAATTGCTGCTATGGTGGGCCTGGTCAACTGGAACGCTTGTTCGCTCAATAGCAAAACAATGTAGCTGAAGGATCTCTGAATCTAACGCGGAGACAAGGTCAGTACATATCATGAGCCCGGATTCCCCCACTAGGCTGAGTCGGTCCGGAGTTCATGCAACAATCATGGCTCGGCAGGTAAGTAACACCCTAACCATTGATACACTCACTAAAGATTCAATGCGTTTACGAAATGTCACTCGAAGGCAGTACCAGGATAATAGGCTGCCTGCCCTCAAGAAAAATAAGTCGTTCTGAAAAATAACCAAAATTTTTAAATCCAAGCCTTTGCCCATTCTCCCTGTGATCCCATTAGACAACAATCCCAAGTAACACGGTTTGTTGTATGAGTGTAAAAAACACATCTTTTGAACATATAGTATGTTACGTTTCGGTATGAAAAACTGCTTTAATTACTTTCACACGACCCAAACCAGGGATGCCAGATACATTTTTTTTATAAGTCTGTACCGATTTCAGCAAAATACCTGTATTTGTCTGTATGGAGACTAGAACCTACAGGAATTAGAAAATTGTTCAAAAACCATACACTTTTGAAAACGTAGAATATCGAAGTTTCAATAATCAAAAAGTCATTGTAGTACTTAGTCGAGTCAAGTACGAGATATTGAAGACAAGTAAGCTTTGCGCTTTCGAACAAAATACCTTTGGCTTCCTAACGGAATCTTTTAAGACTTCGGAATCCCAAAAGGATATCCCTTATACAGAATGAGAAAAAAAATCGACTGCACTCAGGTATTCCAATAGTATTCCTTTTGAAAGTCTAGGAGGAATCCGTTCGAAAGTAAAGTCCAACATAATTTCGTTCAGCAGCCCAATAAGGTTCCGTTAGGAAACCCAAAAGAACTCTGTTTTCGAAGCCTATAAGAATTTCGTTCAGAAATATAGAAGAATTTCTTCCAGAATCACAAATAATTTCGTTCGGAAACCCAGAGACTTATTTGGATTTACGAACCGAGATTTTTGTTTGTTTTCTGAACAGAGCTTTTTTTCGTAGCTTTATTAGAATGATTTTTAAGTTCAGTACAAAGTTCATCCATTAAAGAAGAACTGAACTTGGTTTTCGCAAAGAATTCTTCTGTGTTTTTTGAAGCGATTCCTTTTGCAGTTCCGAGCAAAATCCTTTCAGGATTTCGGTAGGAAATCGCTCAAGTATTCTAATGGAAATCCCTTGATCAGAAGCAGAAAAAGATTCCGTTCAGAAGCCCAGAACGCTCGGAAAGTCCAGAAGGAATCCGTCTGGAAGACCAAAAGTATTCCATTCGAGATTCAAGAAGGATTATGTTCAGAATCCCATCAGAATTCTGTTGGAAGATTACTTTCGTAAGCCCAAAGGAATTTCGTTCGAAAACTCGAAGGGATTCCGTTAGTAAACCCAGGAGGATTACGTTTGGAAGTTCAAATAATTCTGCACGGAAATCCGTACGGATGTCTTTTGGGCACCATAATGGAATTCTTTTTGGACTTTCGAAAGGGATCATTTTGTGTTTAAGAATGGATGAATTTTGGACTTCTGAATGGAATCTTTTTAGGTTCCACAAAGGAATTTAACGAATCTATCAGTTTGAAATTCTAAAAGGATTCTGTTTGAAACCCAAAAGGAATCCCGTTCAGAACCCTAAAAGGTTACGCTCAGATTTCTAAAACGTTATCGTTTGGAAACCTTATAGAAATCCTTACGAAATCCCATAACAATTTTATTTGGAAACCCAAAATGGTTTAACTGGATAGCCCAACAGGATTCTGTTTGGCCGCCCAGAGTTTTCGACAACTGAATGTCTGTAAAAGTCTGTAACTTTAATCAAAAGTCTGTATAATGTCTGTAATCTGTATGAGGTCTGTATGTAAGACCAAATGTCTGTATAAATACAGACATGTCTGTATGTCTGGCATCCCTGACCCAAACATATATTTTATTATCGAAAATTATCGATATTTTCAACATCTTTCAGTTGCAACCTTGTTTTTGATTGCACATTTACAAGACTAAGCTTAAGTACTAAGGATGTTTTCAGTAACCGACTTTCAACATGATTCTGTCAAATTGAATACCAAAACAAAAATGCTGAAAAAATGTATACAAAAAACGAATGAAAACAAGCATGCATGAAATGATGAATACCATTTTAATAATATTAATAAACATATACAAACTGAATAAATAAATCAAATTTGTTTCGAAGTCTCGGTCGAAACATTATATGCGGCTCATGTTTCATTGGTTAACTTTTCGTTTTACTTCTCCTAAATTCATGCGCCATTGATTGAAGAAAAATATAACTATGCCAAAGCATATTTTTAAAATTGATATGTAAACAAATTCTCGGATCTGCAAAAGAAAAACAATATGCCGAGTTACGAGACGAGCCAGCCCAGGGCTGAAAGTCTCGTCAATAAAGACAAAAAAATGGCGGTTTGTTGATAAACAACAGGGTCGATGAAGAACGTTCATAACATTGATCTTAAAAGATGTTGAAATTACGTTAAACTTCTATTATTGCGGTACCTATATATCCTGACGAAACAAATGTCAAAAAATGAACATGTTATGACATTGTTCGTAAAATCTTCCTGTAGACTTGTTTTATGTTGCGAGAATGTAAACGAAACATCTAAAAAAAACCAAACAAATGTCAATAATTGACATGTTATCAGCAAGTTGTGAGAATGTAGTATGAAACTTCTTCTCTGATCAATTGTATGTTTTGCTGTATGTTTTGCAAAAACCTTATCATAGCTTTCCTTGAACATAACAGTTTTGTATTTCATTTTCTCGACCTTTATTCAACATTATCATTAGATCTTAGTTAATAATGACGTTTTCGGTGTTACTTGGGATGACTCTAAGGATCGCTTGATAACTCCTGAAATCGCCGAAGTAGGTCGTCACTTCGTCAGCTCGCACAATCTTTGTCAGAACATCGTTAGTCCACAGGAAACAACCATCAACGAGCATGCTAACAATATCCATTTGACTCTTAACAACTTTTCAGAGGAGCTGGAGATCTCAGCTGGTGAATTGATGGCCTACTATATCAAATCATCGAAAAATATGAAGGCTCCAGGTTTCGACAACATCCTGAATTTTGAACTCAAACAGTGGCCCGATTTTTTAGCACCTTTCGGTGCTCTTTTATCAGTGTCTCCGTCTTAGCTACTACCCATCGTCCTGGAAGTCAGCAAAAGTCAACCCCAACCGGAAGCCTGGGGTGGCATTGTGCATCTCGAATCGAATCACTCGATTCGTACGTTTTTGCATTCGTTTCGAAAAAATTGCGGCATTATGTATTTCGTTCGACTTCATTCAGTCGCAGTACAAGATTTCGAATGGTGCTGTACTAGTTCAATCGAGTATGTTCTGTCAAACGAAATGTAAACAGAGAGAATAAGAGATAGCTGTCTCCGTGTTTTGTATGCCGCCCGTTGGAGAGACAACCTTCAGCGCATGGCGAAAGTGAGTAAACAGAGAGAATAAGAGTAATTTCATCTGCGTGTAGCATGTTGCCTGTTGGAAAAGCATCCTTCAGGGCATGAATTGCCAGTTAATTTATAAACAAGCAATTTGTGCTCAATGACTCATAACGAATATTATTTATTGAGCAGTTGCAACCGATTAAAACATCATGCCGATACGATATGTTTTGTAAATTGAGGTATTGTTAGGACACAAATTATAAGTTTTATGTTTTTTCGAGTGTATGCCACAGAATCAATTTTGAGCTAAGTAAATAATTTAAAGCCAAAGAAGGATTCGATAATAAATTACTTTGATGTTTCCATGTGTTTTAGTTAAATGCACTCGGGTTTTTAATTTAACTCAACTATTTTTACGTAGATTTTGGTATATACACGTTTTTACGCAGATTTTCCCCATCGATTTCACGCGGTTTATCGCTATCGTCATAAAATACGTGAAAACGGCAAAAAAAAAATTGAGTCGTTTTTACGCGGATTTCGGGATAATTAGAGATTGCATATTGTCTGGAAACTATAAAAGTAGGTATACTAATGACATTCTTTCCTTCAAGATACAATGATGAAACATTTATTCTCTTCCCGTAGAGAAATAATAACAAATATAATTAAAACTTTCTGCAAGAAATGAATCTCGAACAACATTCGAAAGCTATAAAAGTGACGAGTGTTTTTCATTCGACTTGAGTCGTTTCCCAGTGTGCTATCGAGTATCCATAATGCCAAAACATCTCGTTATTCTTGTACCTCATCGAGCATACTCGAACGATCAGTCGTTTTCGAGATCGAATCGAAAGCCGTAATGCCAAACATGTTCGACTCGATAGAATTGCGTTCGAATCGAGATGCGCAATGCCATCCCTGGGTAGGATCCTTCCTCTCCAAAAAGTTATCGTCCCATCAGCCTTCTTTCAGGATTATCCAAGCTACTTGAAAAGGCAATTCACAGCCGGCTACTTGAGCCTGCCGAACACCACAATATCTAACTCGAAAATCAGTTCGTTTTCCGACGCGATCATGCTGATCTTAGTTGCCAACGTCTTCAGGTGGAACAAGTCTGTCTCTAAAACATCCAACAACATGTTGAGAAAGTTTTCGACAATGTATGCCATGATGGCCTGATGTACAAACTACAACGCCACAACTGACCCAACTACCTCTTGAACATCATCAACAATTACCTGTCGGCAGGGACATTCCGGGTCTCAAATCAACGGAGTGAGTTCCAATGCGCACGATATCATCGCATGCGTCCCCCAGGGCAGTACCCTCGGACCCCTGCTGTTTAACTGATGATGATCTGATGAGTAACTAGATATTGAGTCTTGTGTAATGAGCACAAAGGATAGATCAAGAATCGAACTAGGCATCTGAGGATTGGTAATCCTACGCTTATGCTCAAAAGGATAACTGGGGACCCTCGCAACATAGATCTAAAAAAATCAAGTAATTGTTTCGGAAACATGTTTCCACAATTAGTAGGGCAATCATATGTTTTCTCACAAGAACGAAACAGATTTCCGTGGAACCTTAATTTTCTAGATTCGATACTCTGTAACCACTAGTGTTCTTAAGCTCAATGGGAGCTGGACCTTATTTGATATTGAAAATATCGAGTAAGAGAGGTAAAATCTACCTGTCCGACTATTTTTAATAACTTTTTCTGGTTTACCGTTTCGATGGCAAACCTTCTTGAAGGCCCATCAGCTTATAAAAGCATGCTTCCGGAACAATTTCAAAAATGTTGATACTTATCCAGTATTCCGCGAGCGATAACGGCCGTCAACTTGCTTCTGGATAGTTTCAAGTATAACGTTCCTGGAGGTCAAGAGGGTCAACCGCATCCACTGTTCTGAGCATTCTGAACAATGTGGTAAATAAGAAGCTGTGGATGTAATAGATCCACATTTTTTCATTTGCTGCTTTGCTTTGATTGCTCCTTCTTACTTCTTTCATCTGCCTTTTTTCTCTTTCCTTCCAGATTTTTCCTTCTTCTCCCTTTAAACTTCTCTCTTCTCACTTCTTACTTCTCGCATCTCACTTCTCTCTCTTCACTACTCATGTCTTACTTCTACCTTCTACCTTCACTTTTCACAATTTACTCATTACTTGTCACCATTCGGCCAAATGTCAGTTCGGCGTAATGGCCATTTTGACTATTGGCCCAGCATCGGTCCCACCTTTTTGGAAAAACATGTTTCCGAAACAATTCCAAGAATTTTGATGCCAGGGTTTCTTCTAAATGAGTTTGTGGCCACTTTAGGCCCCACGGGAACCTGTTCCAGAATGACCGTTCCGGTTGATATCTATCCTATGGTCTCAACTACTTGCGAAACATGTTTCCGAAACAATTCGAAGGCAGAGTTGAACTTAATCTAAAAAATTAATCTTAATCTAAAGCAATACAAAACAATTACAAATTATCCACAAAATTAATATTTTCTCCACAATTTTAAACCCGTTTTTGTTTCTAGGCCTGATCTCATTGCATTTATGAATCTCACCCTCACACAATTGACTCAATCAAGGTTTTCCAGTAGATACAACTCTAATTCGAATGCGTTTTTTCTTTGATTGATAAGAATTCTGGAGCTTGGGAAGTCACGACGTCAGTTCTGAAATCAGCCGAAAGTTGATTGAGTGGCGTTTTTACTACATGGAGAATAAGTGGTTGGTGGCTGGCATTTGTTAGGAAGCATAACCCACGCTTCCGAATTTTTCTTTTTGATATGGTGGAGGCGTGTGGAGGCGCGTGGTATATCAGAAGTAACCATTGCGATAGCGTTTTGCCACTCAAATCGTTAGATTTTTAACACTTTTGTCGGAAAAGTTGGATATCGCTTTGCCCCACGGAGTATGGCAATCATAAAGACATGTGTTTTTGAAACGTTCTTAAATATAATAATGTAATCAATTTACTCCTGACGTACGTATGTCCAACAAATTCATGCTAGGATGGGGGCTTTTTGTCGCGAATGTAATAACGAAACACGGCGTGCTGTCAGAAAGATTTTTCGTCTTTATTTCGATTATATGAATCATGCTGAATCTCCACCAGACAGGACTAGAACATGTGAAATACTGCCGTTTACTTGCCTATGTACAAATAAATATCTTACAATCTATGCACGGCCAATTGATTGTGCTTACGCAAGACACTGTTCCAATATAATGTTCGATGAATATAAAATAAAAGTCAAACAAAAGATAAAATACAGGAATAGAAGCGTGCAGAACATGTGGTGGTATGACTAGTTTTGTGTTTACAAAAGTGTGTTAATAATAAAAATATGTTATTGTTAGGAAAATATTAAATAGATTAGGAGAAACGAAAAAAAAATGAAAAAAATAACACAAAAAACTAAAAAACCGCTGAACAACAATGTGGTATAAACTATACATCGAACTCCTTGGATTTTAGTTGCAAGTCGCCAAGATCCAGCTTGTGTAGTGTTACTTCACTGATCGAGCTAAACGGTGCAAGGGATTGCAGGGTCATGCTTACCGGGGGATCGGTCAGTTCGTTATCGCTGTCCGTGTCCCGATCGGACTGGTGGTGAGAGTTTACCCCGTGGTTGCTATTACCGTTCGCCAGAAGCGGCGAGCTTCCGTGGAGGGAACCGGGACGGTTCCCGTCGATTCCATTGGGGAACTCCTTCATGAGAGTTTGCGTCTCCTCGGCGGCCAACGATTCCCACATGGGTTCGTGGTCCATTAGTTGACTATCTGTTATTGAGGGATATTTACAGTTTCTATCCGATAGATAATAAGAAAACATTACCTCGGATACCAGCCAGAAGCTGTAAGTCATTTTCCTTGAGAATAGCTTCGGGTGTTTTATGACCAGTGGCATCTCCGTTAATGGGAGGGGTTACATTACCATTTTTCAGGATTCCGACCAAAGGTTTGGCAGTTCCATTTTCCTTTTTCTCTTCGAGTGGAATCTATTGAGGAAAGTGAAAAAAATAATTTACTTCAATGAATTATATGTGAACATTCCAACCAAAACTATTTAAATATAAAAATCTGTTCGATACCAAATCCATCAGCTTACCGCCTTATAATTGTACCCTTTTCCGGCATTGTTGGCCACTGCCGCCGCCTCGTAATGCATCTTAGCCGTCGCCTGTTCCTTGGACAGAATGATGTCCTCGTCCGTTTTGCGCTCCTGCCGCTTCTTGTACTCCCGATCCGAGCGGTACACCTCAATCAGACAGCACACGACAATCACCACGAAAACCGCGGTCAACGTGATGAACACCACCTGAGTTTTGTCCTCTTCGTCCGATGGGTCCGGATGGATGGCCTCGTACGATATCCGGCTCGGTGCATCCACGACCCAGTTTTTATCCGAGCCCTGTTTTGCAAGAATGCGAGGAAACGAATGAATGGTTCGGGATTATTGCCGGAGGCTTGATTAATCGAATGCTTACCGAGGACATATTGAGGGCAGGTTCGCTGAGGGGTAGCTTCTGTATGACGTCGAACTGCTTACATTGGGCCGAGCGAACGCCCTGGGAATTGATGACATGGATCAACTCCACGTGGGACTTCGTAAACAGCATGTACTCCTCCAACGGTTTCATGGTGTCATTGTTCACCTGGATGAAAATGTCTGGCGTTTTTTGTTTGATACGGAAAATGAAGCAAAATTTATGAGACCATCGATACAGTTAGACAAGGTTTATTCAAACTCAACTTGTTTTGTTCACATTAGTTACAGGTACAATGATTGACTGTTGAATATTTTTCAATTTTTAATTCATAAGCAGTGATTTACTATATTTTTGGTACGTTTGTATGATCTGCTTTGAAAAACGTTTTCCATTTTTTCGTATCTCAAGTCGTGTGCGACATGGAGACGCATGATGGATTGTATATTGGGATGAAGAAAAATGCCTTGTTGGGGCGTTCTGTCCGATATAAACATATGAGCATATAAAACATATAGGGTTAATGCAGGCATTTTCGTCTTATCGTCATAGTATCAAATATCAATAAAATAGAAGCTTTTTTGCCAAATTCATCCGTACCCAATCGTAAGCTTAGGCGAAACGTTCTGTTATAGTGGAGTTCTAGTAAAATGACGTTGCTTTCATTGATTTTAGCCCCTATGACGATGGACGGAAATACCTGCCGTGTCCCTACCTACAATCCCAGATATACAATATACACCAAAAGTATGGAAGCGCTGACATAAGTATTGCTATGCCTACTTTGAATATTGCAACATCCCTTAACCTTAGTAAGATGTTGGGGTCAATATGACCCAAAACGAAACTTCAAAGTAGAATAACTTTTTACCTGATAATCCGATCGTTCTGAAATTTCTTGACTTTTAATATTTTGTGGAAATGAAGCATCTGACATGGAAAAAATATTTTAAGGTGCAACAGGAACGACCCCACAAAAAAAGTTACGAATAAGATGTTAGGGTCATATTGACCCAGAAATGTAAATGCTTATAAAACAGTCAAATTATAACCGAATTACAAAGTTTATATACCGTTCTAAAGATAAACTCATCAATTTTGTGGCTATGTGGTGATATGCTGGTTCTGGAGACAATGGCCACCGGGAAACGACTTCCACGGGGACCTTGTCGGTCATATAAGGGGAGCATAAAAATCGCTCCATATATGCCATTCGATCGCTAATTCTTCATATATTCTCTTAAAATGGTAATGTATGGTCCATGAGAGGGCTTCCGACGAAAGTGGCATCTCCTGGTATATGCAAGGTGCCCCTGGGGAGCCCGCAGGAGGGGACATTTCCGTTTTAGCACCAAAATATACCGTGAGGCGGCTCTGTCGTCATGGTTTTCCACAAAATAGATAATAATGCGCTTGAAATCGATAAAAGACCACATTGGCCACTTCTGGTACATGCAAGGTGCCCCCGGGGAATTCGCAGGAGGAGACATTTCCGTTGTAGCACCAAAATATACCGTGCGGCGGCTCTTTTGTCATGATTCTCCACCAAATAGATGATATTGCGCTTGAAATCGATGGAAGACCACATTGGCCACTCCTGGTACATATAAGGTGCCCCCGGGGAACCCGCAGGAGGGGACATTTCCGTTTTAGCACCAAAATATGCCGTGCGGCGGCTCTTTTGTCATGATTCTCCACCATATAGAAGATATTGCGCTTGAAATCGATAAAAGACCACATTGGCCACTCCTGGTACATGCAAGGTGCCCCCGGGGAACCCGCAGGAGGGGACATTTCCGTTTTAGCACCAAAATATGCCGTGCGGCGGCTCTTTTGTCATGATTTTCCACCAAACAGATGGTTATGCGCTTGAAATCGATAAATGACCACATTGGCCACTCCTGGTACAAGCAAGGTGCCCCCGGGTATTCCGTATGAGAGGACATTTCCGTTTTAGCACCAAAATATGCCGTGCGGCGTCACTTTCGTCATGATTTTCCACAAAATAGATGATTATGCGCTTGAAATCGATAAGTGACCACATTGGCAACGCCTGGAACCTATGAGGGGGCCCCAGGGAACCCGTAGAACATTTCCATTTTTACATCAATATAAGCCGTGCGGCGGCTCTTTTGGTGTTTTCCCATCGAACAGATGGACGTGCGCTCGAAATCGATAAGTGACCACATTGGCTACATCGAAACCTATGAGGCTTCCTCGGAGAACACGTAGAAGATGGCATTTCCATTTTTACACCAACATATGCCATGCGCCGGCTCTTTCGTCGTGATTTTCCTCCAAATAGGTGCCCTCGAAATCGATTATTGACAAATTGTCCACCCTTAGAACCTATGAGGTGCCCTCGGGGGCCCGTAGAAGAGTACATTTCCATTTTAACACCAAAATATGCCGTGCAGTGGCTCTTTCTTTGTTATTTTCTATGTACCAAACAGATGGTCATGTGCTTGGAGTTGATTAGTGATATTGTCTACTCTTGGAACCTTTGAGATGCCCTGCGAACCCGTAGGAGAGGACATTTTCATGGTTATATCAAACGTACTGTGCCGCTTGCGGCAGGTCTATCTTCGTCTATCATTGTCTACCCTGGCCACAAGTCTTCAAAAAGTTGGTTATGCGCTTGAAATTGTTCTTCATTTCAAATTGAGTATACTGAGTCAAAATAAAAAATAGTTTCTGGGCTACTGTGATGTTTCCTTCGAACAGCTCTCCAAGGATTTTCTATTCCTCATCTCGATATTACCATTAGTCGATGGTCCCTTCAATATCGACTCATAGAAGTTTGAGGTTTTCACCGATTGCCGTGGACAATGATATGAAAACGCAACATTTTGATATAAAAAAAATTTCTCTTTATGTGAGACTCCGGCGGGTACCTTGTAGGTTGTAGATATTAAGTTCAGAATGAATGACCTATTTGATAGAAAAAAAAAAACAAGATTAATCTACCTTGTGGTGATGGTGCCTTTATCTTTCGTTCAAAAGGGTTGAGAAATATATATAAGAAAAGTCTAATATAACACTAATAGGTAGATAGCTCTTATTTGTTTATTTGCATTCTAAAACTTTCTGCTGAATTTTGGCCATAACTTCGGAGCCCATAGTCCGATCTGGCCAATTTTCAATAGGAAACAATAGGGCAGGATTTTCGTCGAATGCTATTTACTGCGAGCAATTCGGTTGAGGAAAAGTTCCTCAAAAGTGAGTTAGATTTTGTGTGCACAGACACTTTCAATGAATTCTTCAAGGCACTCCACAATTACCGAAATTGGGCCTGGGGTTCCCCCGGGTTGATATTAGATTTCAAGAGCATTACCAACTATTTGATGGAAAATTATAGTGAAAGAGCCGCTGCACGGCATGTCTTTAAGGGCCGATGTCCACGTAAAGTTTTTTCACGCTGCTTGTCGCCGCGTTCACGCAGTACCCAGCATCAATGGAGTAATGCACACGTGAACGTGTGCACGACTACATTTGATGCCGGATACCTTGCGTGGACGCGGCGTGCACGCAGCTTGAAAACACGCTACGTGGGCATCGGCCCTAAGTAAGAGTAAGAGTAAGAACGGAAATGTCCTCTCCTATGAGCTCCACGGCGGTACTTCATACATAGGTTCCAAAATTGAAAATGTGGTCACTTATTCATTTCGGTATAAAAACGGAAATGTCACCATCTACGGGTTCCCCGTGGTCATCTCATTGGTTCCAAGAGTGGCCAATGTGGTCACTTATCGATTTCAAGCGCATAATCATCTATTTTGTGGAAAATCATGACGAAAGAGTCGCCGCACGACATATTTCGGTGTTTTTTTTTTTTTACAAGGGAGAATGCATTTACACACTAACCCAGTACACGTGCATTGTAGTTGCCAAACTACCACACGGAAGTGTACTGGAGTGTCGGACTCGACCATACCGGTAATACCGACTAAACTCCCTTGGCTCCACCATCGTTTCCCAGGAACTACCTCGCAGTACTACTTGGGGGACGGCAGTACTAAGCGTACTCACTCATTATCGCTCACACAGGCACTCGTCCCACGCGAGACTGACTTGGGTGCTCGCACACCATTCACTCCATTTGAGTCTTACTTGAATGCTCTCCTGACGCTCCGCTGCCATGCCTCGAGGTGTCAATAGCGGTAACTGCTTGGGCCTACAGATATTGCGCTACGACACTCTGCCTCAGCACGAGCAGATCAATCACACCACTGCCGAAGCAGACCATACGCTACCCTGCCGAAACAGGGACACTCCCCATGCACCACATGTGCACAACTGTAGGTGTGTGGGTACAACCCACTGCTACCCTGCCGCCGAAGCAGCTTCTCCAAAGACCATTCGCTCCATGTGACCCTTTTTCGGGTGCTCACTCTAACACTCCACTGCAATGCCTCGAGGTGTCGATGGGATACCTCGACTCCTGCCTCAGCATGTGCAGTCCATACTCAGACTTCTGCTGCGCTTCGAGGTGACAATAGCGGCAACGCGCTATTACACTCCTGCCTCAGCACAACCAGATCACTCACTCCCTGCCGAAGCAGCTCACGCGCTACCCTACCGAAGTAGGTACACTCCACAACTTATTCTAACACTCCACTGCCATGCCTCGAGGTGTCGATAGCGGTATGTGGGGACTAATCAACGATACTACGCTACGACACTCTTACCTTAGCATGTGCAGTCCATACTCAGACTTCTGCTGCGCTTCGAGGTGACCATAGCGGCGGCGACACGCTATGACACTCCTGCCTCAGCACAAACAGATCACTCACTCCTGCAGAAGCAGCTCACGCACTACCCTACCGAAGTAGGGACACTCCACATGCCAATTGGCACTCCCTCCCTGGGCTTGTGCTTTTGAAGCGGCACACAGTCGCTTTGATAGAGTCCGCTTACGGGCACTTGTGGTTTTTTGGGAGGGATTTTAGCAGAGCCCACTGCTAAATCCCACCACGCCCTAGGCAGTTCTCCCTGACTCGCAGACAGCTGGGGAGGGGTCGTCAAGCCCTTGGACATCATGCTGTTCCTGCTGTCCCTGCTGCCCCCGAGCGAGCCTCATAGGTTTCAAATGTAGCCAATGTGGTTCAAGAGTGGCCAATGTGATCACTTATTGATTTCGAGCGAATAACCATCTCTTTGGTGGGAAAACACACCGAAAGAGTCGCCGCTCGGCATATTTCGGTGTTAAAACGGAAATATCCCATTCTACGGGTTCCCTGGGGGCCCCTGGTAGACTCCAAGAGCGGCCAATGTGGTCAATTATCGATTTCAAGCGCATAATCATCTATTTTGTGGAAAATCATGACGAAAGAGCTGCCGCACCGCATATTTTGGTGCCAGAACGGAAATGTCCTCTCCTACGGGTTCCCCGGGGGCACCTTGCATATACAAGGAGTGGCCAATGTGATCATTTATCGATTTCAAGCGCATGACCATCTGTTTGGTGGAAAATCATGATAAAAGAGCCGCCACACGACATATTTTGGTGTTAAAACGGAAATGTCCCCTTTTACGGGTTTCCCGAGGGCACCTCATAGGCTCCAAGAGTGGCCAATTATCGATTTCGAGCGCATAATCATCTATTTTGTGGAAAATCATGACGAATGAGCCACCGCATGGCATATTTTGGAGTTTAAACGGAAATATTCCTTTCTACGGGTTCCCCAAGGGCACCTCATAGGTTCCAAGAGTGGCCAATGTGGTCAATTATCGATTTCAAGCACATAATCATCTATTTTGTGGAAAATCATGACGAAAGAGCTATCGCACGACATATTTTGGTGTTAAAACGGAAATGTCCCCTTTTACGGGTTCCACGGGGGCACCTCATAGGCTCCAAGAGTGGCCAATGTGGTCACTTAGCGATTTCAAGCGCATTATCATACATTTTGTGGAAAATCATGACGACAGAGCCGCCGCACGGTATATTTTGGTGCTAAAACGGAAATGTCCCTTCCTGCGGGTTCCCCGGGGGAACCTTGCATGTACCAGGAGTGGCCAATGTGGTCATTTATCGGTTTCAAGCGCATAACCATCTGTTTGGTGGAAAATCATGACGAAAGAGCCGCCGCACGGCATATTTTGGTGCTAAAACGGAAATGTCCCCTCCTGCGGGTTCCCCGGGGGCACCTTGCATGTACCAAGAGTGGCCACTTTCATCGGAAGCCCTCTCATGGACCATACATTACCGTTTTAAGAGAATCTATGAAGAATTAGCGATCGAATGGCATATATGGAGCGATTTTTATGTTCCCCTTATATGACCGACAAGGTCCCCGTGGAAGTCGTTTCCTGGTGGCCATTGTCTCCAGAACCAGCATATCACCACATAGCCACAAAATTGATGAGTTTATCTTTCGAACGGTATATAAACTTTGCAATTCGATTATAATTTGACTGTTTTATAAGCATTTACATTTCTGGGTCAATATGACCCCAACATCTTATTCGTAAGTTTTTTCTAATATCCGAAGAAGGTTAAAAAAGTTTAGCATAACTCCAAACCTGCTCCAAACTTACAATATTCGTAATGACGTATCATTGCACTGTCGACTAGACGTTTTTATTCAATTCGCGGCGGTAATTTACACTTTTGTTTTTTTGTGTGAACGTATAGCCGCGAGTGTTATATATTTCATATTTTTTTGTTGTTGCTATTATGATTTGCAACGCCCCAGAATGTCGTGCGTCAAGCCCTCATCATATGTGGAATGCAGTGCCGTAGCGTGCGGTTGGCCCCCGCCAAGGGCGCCAGCCTTCAGGGGGGCGCCAAAATCAATGCTTGCTCTATGAAAAATAGAACAAGTTTATTAGTTAGGGGTCATGGGACAATCAAACTTACTTTGAATTGGGCCAAAGGTCTATGATCATATGCATGCCTGAGAGAAAGAATATTTCTTTATTTCAACATCAACATTTTATCTGGAGTGATTTAAATTTTAGCTGCTATTCCAGATTTTCAGAGACCTCAAGATTGACCTGAAGGAGCTAGTTGAACAAAAAAAATCTGAGAGTTTCTTATTTAAAAAGTTATTTGACAATCATGAAGTTTGATACCCACACAGAAAAAAATAATGAAAAGTAATCGACGCGTAAATAATAAAGACGTGGCAAATTACTCTATTCTTGGCGTACATGGATCTTTTCCTACAAGTTCGCCCTAAATGTATGCAATTTACATAGCATTATGACACTTATTCGTATAAAAAGTGACATAATGCAATACAAATTGCATACATTCAGGTGATTATATCGTTTAAATTTACGCTCTTTTTGGCATTCCCTTTATGTGCATTACTTTCGTGTAAATTTCAACAACTTTTTCTATCTGTGCACATTATAATTGATTGTTTATTTTTTGGTCACTATTACTATTCCGGAATCGTTATGTTCAACAGCAGTGATGATAAAACAGTGAAGAAATGATTAAGCATTTCCATGTGGTTTCCTTCAAGGACTACATCAATTACCAATCGATTAACCCAATTCCAAATGGCGCTGACTGACCAAGCCATACCAAATTTTGATTTTTTTTGTTATCCGACTAGGTCCGATTGCGATTCCGAACATCGATCCTAATTCAGATCTGAATTTCATTGACCCAACTAGGTCCAGTGGTGTCTTCAAACCATATTTCCTTGGTCCGAATAGGTCCTTTGGAGATTCCTGCTTTCAACCAACCAACTATAAGATAGGTATAATTGGTTTTCGTTTGAATTTCCTATATTTTGTCCATACTGATTTAATAATGCTTGATCATAGATTACAGAAGATTTTCAAAAACCATGATGGAAATATTCATTTGCGTGATGCACTGCAGAAATAGTGATTTAGAACGTCACGCAGTTTGCTTCAAACAACTAATTTGCGTCGAAACCGATCACAAAAACTCAAAAAAAAAAACAGATTAATCCACCTAGCAGTGATGATGCCTTTCTCGTGCATTATAAAATATATTGAAAAAATCACATTAGAAAGGTAAAAAAAAGCTCTTCAGGAGAATAGATCACATTTTTTCGATAATTTTGCATTAGTTAAAATGCATTGCCACTATTTTTTTTTCCAAGGGGGAAAAAACAATGATTTTTCAATAATTCCAAAATGCAATGTCCGATCGAGCCAATTTTCAATAGCATATAATGGGACCACATTCCCCGTCGAATGCAACTTGTTGCGAGTAAATCGGATAAGGCTAAGTTCCAAAAAGTGTGTACAAAATTTGTACACATACATACACACACACACACATACATACATACACACATACAGACATCGGGGGCAGCAGGGAGTTTGTCCAAGGGCTTGACGACCCCTCCCCATGGCCACTGCGAGTTAGACCGGGACCATGGTCCCTAACCCCTAATCCCAAGGCGTCAAGCGACCCGTGCCGAGGGGATGCATGGCCAGGGGGGTGAAATAATAAGCTCGGCCTTTATCGGAGCCTGTGGGGTACCTGGGCACCCTCCACAGTAATTGTCCCTTACCGCGTCATGCTGGGCTCTGACGTGGTGGACCTCTTTTCCCGAGCAACTCGTGGGACCAAAATGGAAAACCAAGTCAATTCTTCAATTAGTGGTAGTAGTGTAGGCGACAACCCCTTCGCAAGAGGTGGGTTGTTCAGGTCTCCGCCTAGGAGGCCAGAGGCAATAGTCGGCAACTCAGTGCGCAGCGCCAGCGTGGGTCACTCAACCTTCCTCTCGGCTAGAAAAACGCCGGTAGGGGTTATTGACGGCCCATGGCTTGTGGAGGCGATGAACCGCAAACGCGATGGGCTTTCGGCCTTCGAGGTGGCGACGGAACAGCTGGACGCCATCATAGACTTTGCGTCATCGAAGCATAATATCAGCAAGGACCTCAAGAGGAGCTTGCAGAAACTTCGAAAGTCGATGCTGGACGCCAAGCTGGAGAGGGCGGTCGGGACGGCCAAGTGTAAACCCGTGAAATCGGTGGAGTCGAGGTCTACCCAGACTGAGGCCCAAGGATTCGCGGACTCGGGCAAGGTCGAATCGACCGAAGGCGTACCAGCGAAGACGGTGGTGCCAAAGTCTACCCAGACTGAGGCTCAAGTATTTGCGGGTACGTCGGGGGTGACTGCTCCAACGGAGCAGACACAAAAACGGGGGAGACAGTCTCCAGGGGATGAGCTCCCTGGGGACCGCTCCAAAACGCGGAGGGTTACTACCCCGAACAAGGGTAGTGGGACTGGGAAGCTGAACCCCGGTCAAGTACCTCCAAAACCGGGGGAGGAAGGACCTGGAAAGGTCCGTCCACTCAGGAAAGACGGTGGTAAGGGGTTACAGCAGGCTGAAAGTTCTCAGCCGCACCAGACCAGGAAAATAGAGGGGAATGACGCCTCCTGGACCCTGGTCAAGAACAAGAGGAAACCGAAGCCGTCAAGGGCCGAAAAGAAGGCCCAGGCGAATGAGGGCAGCAAGAAGTCCAGGGTAGGCGCCAATCCCTCCAGGGCGATGCCCTAGTCATCACGGCGGACGAGGCTAAGTACTCGGATGGTTTGAAGGCGATGAGGAGGACGTCAAGCTCGGCGAACTCGGCGCCGACGTACGTCGAATAAGACGTACCCGGATGGGCGAGATGATACTCGAGCTGAAGGGCGTCTCGCAAAAGGGCGCCGCCTACAAGAAGTTGGCGGAGGAGGTCCTAGGCGAGACGGTCAAGGTGAGGGCACTCACGACGGAGGTGAATCTAAGGGTTAAAGACCTGGACGAGATCACTGAAGTCGAAGAGCTCGTCACGGCACTGCGGCGACAGTGTGAAGTGGAGACGCCCACCGCAGCCGTTCGGCTACGGAAAGGTCCGGCAGGGACGCAGGTAGCATTGGTTCGGCTATCTGCAGTGGACGCCTCAAGGTAGTCAAGTTAGGGAGCGTCAAGGTGGATGGTCGGTATGCCCTGTGCGCATATACGAGCAACCCGAAGTTTGCTTCAAGTGCCTGGAACCGGGGCACAAGCAATAATGGGACTGCAAAGGCCCTGACAGAAGCAATCTCTGCCGACGCTGCGGATTGGAGGGACATAAGGCACAATGCTGCACGAACCCTCCCAATTGTTTGATTTGTTCCAGCAAAGCTGTGAACAGCAAGCACCCCATGGGGGGTTCGATGTGCCCGGCGTTTAAGCGTGCTGCAAAATCAAAGTGTAGGTAACGCAGCTGGCTTGCTCGGCCTCGCCCGAGTGTTTGGTGTGCGCAGGTTTAGAGGAAACGGCGGAACACGTGTTGTTCGTGTGCTCACGTTTTCGCGCAATGCGTGACCACATGCTTGCCACATGTGGTCTGGACACTACCCCGGACAACCTAGTTCGGAGGATGTGTAAAGATGAAGTTGGCTGGAACGCCGTTTTATCGGCTATCGCCCAAATCGTCTCGGAGCTTCACAGAAGGTGGCGTGTGGACTCAAGGATGGCTAGTTCAGGCTCAAATAAGAGGTGGTCAGAGGGATCGGAGTCGACTTCATGGGTCATACCGGTGGTCATGCTCTGTGGTCGAACTCGATCCTTTTATCGAACAAGTGGCCGCGCGAAGAACAACATGGTATCGTCGCTTTCGCGGCGTCGGTCAACCGGGCGGGTTCCGAGCCCGAGGACGGAAAGGGGTCCTCGTCAAGGCTGTGGCAGGCGTAGGCCTCACGTCGGCAAGTCCCTCTGTGTGCTGGCGAATAAGCCCTATCGCAGAAAGGTCAATTTGGGGTGCACGCGGCATCATCATTCTTGATACCAGTCGTGCGGAGGGAAGCAGGCGCGAACTCGACCCTTCCCACCTTCCGAGGACATAGGGCGTGGTAAGGCCACCTGGAAAGCCGGCAACGCGCTGGCACGATACCATGGTGTTCTTCTAAAAAAGCGAGTTACGATGTTCGGTGCTGCAAGGACACGCAGCTAACCTCGAGGGTGCGTTGTGCACTGGCCCCCCTTTGAAGCATTACTTTCTGGTTGACCCGAAGGGACTATGGGCGTGGCGGCAATGGAAACGGTTTAGCGGGTCGGGAATGTAGTCCTGCCTCCCTCGGTGATCCCTAACCCCGCACTTCCTGGTCAACCCAGGATGTCTGTTGAGCAGATTCCCCCTCCATTGTTTAGGAAGAAAAAAAAAACACATACAGACATCACCTCAGTTCGTCGAGCTGAGTTGATCGGTATATAACACTATGGGTCTCCGGGCCTTCTATCAAAAGTTCTTTTTTGAAGCAATCATATAGCCTTTCGGTACAACTTTGTTGTACAAGAAAGGCAAAAAATAAGGGTATTTTCAGCAATTAACCAAACAAACAGTTTTGTAAATCCAACGACGTGTAAAATCGCAGCTATTTCCCACGAACAAATTAACATTCAATATGGAAAAACATTTGAAATCACAACATATTTTTATATGTGAGACTTTCATATATCAGATATCTGTACACTCTTGAATATTGAAAGCATCTTTAAGCCAATAACCATCTTATTTCACTTCTTTTTGGTAAGATTAAAATTGTTCTCATAATATGAAATTTGTGTATTTCATTTCCTCTTAGTAAAAAAATATGCTCCAATAAAGGTTTCGCCAAGTGCGCTGGGAGCAGACAGCATCGTGCTTTCGTGCTGTGCGGTTCTTTTCTCTCTTTGCTGAAGGAAGTTTTTAATACTACCCGAAGCTATTTTAATTTCAACAGTGCTTCTCAGCACTATTTGTACCTACTGATCCCGTTACGATCTTTGGACCCGTGCCTTCGTTTTACGTTGGACCCGTTTGCGGAGGTAAAATTCCGACAAGCGGTGGACAAGCGGCAAGGACACCGTTCTGAAAAAAAACGTCTTAGAAGGCACCTCTTGCTCAGCAATGAGCATTAATAAACACAAGACCATCCTGCCAAAGCGCGGAAAACGCGGAATAACTCTAACATTAAAAATAATCCTTCTTCTATCGAACTGAGCATCAGTTCGATTTGATACATGATGAAATTGAGCTCATCGAATCTACCTCTAGCCCAGGTGATTCGATCCATGCAAAAAAGCAAAGGATTCCGCCAATTGTGGAATCTGTTGCCGAGTTTTCTGGCTTTCAGAATGAAATCTTGAGTAACCTTCAGGGGATCAAGGTTTCAATTCAGATTGCTAGGAAGGGTGACTGCCGTGTTTTGCCGGGATCCTTTGACGATCGCAAACGTCTTCTTCAGTATTTAACTGAGAAGCGCCATAAATTCTTCACATACGACGACAAAACTGAGCGATTATTCAAAGTCGTCTTGAAAGGTCTCCCCAGTGATGATAAATCACTGGATGAGATTAAAATTGAAATTTCTCAATTACTTGGATTTTCACCAGTCCAAGTAATTAAGATGAGAAAGATCTCCCACTCTGGTACTTCCCAGAGGGATATTTCTCAAGAATATTATTTAGTTCACTTTAACAAAAGTCAACTTAATAATATGAAAAGTTTGGAAAAGGCCTGTATTAGGTTAAGGGAGGTATTTTGGACCACCAGTTCGACGGCTCATATTTTGGACCACTGAGTGCAAATTCCTCTTGGTGGTCCAAAATAAGAGCCCTCGTAAGGGTGGTCCAAAATACATCCTTTACCCTATCATGGGACATAGGCACATACGTGAGAACATTTCCGCAGGCCTGGGGGAAATTTCCAAAACCCCACTCAGTGCCGTAAGTGCCAAAAGTGGGGTCACGGAACTAAACATTGCCACATGGATGCTAAATGCATGATTTGTGGTGGAACCTCTCACGCCAAGGACGCCTGTCCTGTGAGAGAAGATTCCAATAAATTTAAATGTGCCACTTGAAGGGGCAATCATAAATCCAATTTCTGGGAATGCCCTTCACGCAAAACAAGTTTTGAATTTCCGTGCAAAATTGATGACGGGAAATTCCAATAGGATCCCTGATTCACCGGGTAAACATATTTCAAACGCTCAAAATCCGCAATCATTTGCCGGTCGAGCAATTCATACTCACCACAATCAACGAACAAATTTTGCACCTACCTCTAACCGAGTAAAGAGCAGTTCGTCGAATTCTATTTATTCAAACTCGTCCACCTTTGCAAGCATCACTGCTGGCAGGCAAAATTTCATTCCTGAAAATTTACTGACGATGAATGATTTTCATACCCATTCTTCATCGGAAAATAACGTTCGTTCCGACGACTTAGGTATCATGTCTGCTTCCGACTTTGATTTTCTAAATGAACAATTGCATCACATGATTAATGTAATGTTCAAAGCGAATACCAAAACTGAATCTGTTCAGGTTGGTATAAAATTTACTCTAAGAATTGTTATTGGACTTCGTTTTAATGGAATCAAATAATTCTTTGGAAATATTAATTTGGAATGACCGCTCTTTAAAGGGTAAGGAAGATGAAATATTCAACTTCCTATCGGTTCATAATGTGCACATTGCCATTATAACTGAAACATATTTAAAACCTGCTCTTTTCACCAAAGGGATCCAAATTATTTTATTTAGCGAAATGATCGTCTTGACAGCGCCTGCGGTGGGGTCGCCATTGTCCTTAATAGACGTATCAAACATAAATTATATTCTTCGTTTGAAATCAAAGTTTTCGAAACCTTGGAAATTTTTCATAATTGGTGACTTCAATGCCATACACCGTTCATGGAATAATGCTCAAAGCAATTCCAATGGTAAAATTTTATTTGAAGATTGTTCTGCGGAATATTATACTATTCAATATCCCAATTGACCGACTTGTTCTTCTTCCAGTCGAAATCGTTCTACAATTGATTTAGTTTTAACTGATTCAAGTCAGCTGTGTGGCCAATTGGTAACTTATGCTGACTTTGACCCTGATCACCTTCCTGTGGTATTTGAAATCCACAAGAAGATTATAATCCAATCAGCTCTACTTTTAATTATCATAGAGCTGATTGGGATTTATATAAACGTATATCGATAGGAATTTTGATGTTGATATTCCTCTCGATACCAAAAGTGATATTGATAATGCTCTCGTATCTTTGACAAATTTAATTGTCGAAGCCAGAGGCATTGCAATTCCTAAATGTGAAATTAAATTCAACTCCATTATTATTGACGACGATCTTCAGCTACTGATCCGTCTTAAAAATGTGAGGCGAAGGCAATACCAAAGAACTCGCGATCCCGCGTTGAAAGTTTTTTGGTGAGATTTACAAAATGAAATTGAAAAAACGTTTCGCTATTCTGAGAAATACCAACTTTGAGAATAATGTCTCGAAATTGGATCCCAGTTCGAAACCCTTTTGGAAATTAACGAAAATTCTTAAAAAACCTCAAAAGCCAATTCCAGCGCTTAAAGAGGGAAATAAAATTTTATTAGCAGATGGCGAAAAGGCTCAAAAACTTGATCAGCAGTTCGAGAGTGCCCATAATTTTAGTCTAGGTCTCACTAGTCCAATTGAGGATCAGGTTACACGGAGCTTCAAAGACATCCTCAATCAAGAGAATGTTTTTGACTCTTCGTTGGGAACTAATTTGGATGAAGTGAGATCTATTACTAAAAAAATTAAAAATATGAAAGCCCCGGGTGATGATGGTATTTTCTACATACTCATCAAAAAACTTCCTGAGAGCACTTTATCCTTTTTGGTTAATTTATTTAACAAATGTTTTCAATTGGCATACTCCCCAGATAAATGGAAAAACGCCAAAGTTGTTCCAATTTTTAATCCGGACAAAAATCCAGCTGAGGCTTCTAGTTGTCGCCCAATCAGTTTGCTTTCTTCAATAAGCAAACTGTTTGAAAAAATATTTGAAATAGAATGATGATTCATAATAATGACAATTTTATTTTTGCTAACGAGCAATTTGGTTTTCGCCATGGGAATTCAACCACCCATCAGTGATTAAGAGTTACGAATTTAATTCGGCTCAACAAATCTTAAGGATATTCGACTGGAGTTGCTCTTCTTGATAGTGTAAAATTGATGAAATTTAATTTTCCTCTGTACATTATTAAACTGATCCAAAACTATTTATCAGAATGCTCACTGCAGGTAAACTATCAGAATTCTAAATCTGATAGATTACCTGTAAGAGCTGGTGTTCCCCAAGGCAGCTTACTGGGGCCCATATTGCATAACATTTTTACTTCTGACTTACCTGATTTACCACCAGGATGTCAAAAATCTTTGTTTGCAGATGACACGGGCCTTCCATCCAAAGGGCGAAGCCTTCGTGTCATTTGTATTAGATTGCAAAAAAGTTTGGTTATTTTCTCCACTTTCTTGCAAAAATGGAAAATTGCCCCGAATGCTTATAAAACTCAGCTTATTAGTTTCTCACATAAACCGAGAGCTTCTTATTTGAAATCTTCTAGCAGACATATTGTTACTATGAATGGGGTTTTGATTAATTGGTCTGGCGAAGCTAAATATTTAGGATTTCTGCTAGATCAAAAATTAACTTTTAAAAATCACATTGAAGGCATTCAAGCCAAATGTAACAAATATATTAAGTGTCTATATTCACTTATAAACAGATAATCAAAACTTTGTCTTAAGAACAAACTTTTGATTTACAAATAAGTGTTTAGACCAACCATTTGTATGCTGTGCAATACCAGAAAGAAGGCACTTCAGAGGATTCAAAATAAAATTTTGAATATGATTCTGAAATTGCCTCCGAGACATTGCAACAAATGTCCAATAAAATAATTTCCAATTTTAGACAAAAATTGTTGCAATCTTCTATTGCAACGATTAGCTCCTTGTATCCTTAAGGGTGGTATGGACTTCTAAAGTACTGTGCAAATAGATAGGACAAGTAGTGGTCAAGGAATGATTTTGCTGCTGACATTCCTTGAATAGTACGGAGCTAACAAGGAAATCAAATAATTTAGCAATAGCAGGCGTATTGCAAGAAAGAAAACATTGATTTGATTCTTTCCTTGCGAAATAATGCACTGATGCATTATTCCGCAAGGAAAGTGACGTTTTGTTAAGTTTTTTCACTCTGTTTTTTGTTTGTTTGCGATTTATTGCAGGTCCACTCTTTTTTCGGCTGTGATGATCTGCAGGTGTACCGAGATGTAAGGCCATGTTGGAAGTAGGTGCTGTGATTGACCATGTTCTGGGAAGCGACCAAATCTATTAGACTCTTGATTGGACTTCTCAATCGTCAAACAAAGAGCTCTGAAGTTTCCAAAAGTCGGTCTAAACTTCTCTTCCTGGCCAACATGAGCGCTCGAACATCCATGAAGATTTTGATGCCGTAGGTTGAACAGTTGTCAAATCCGCGCTGCGTATATAATATGCTATCACCATCAATGCTTCCGCAGTGTGCATGCATATTTGCATATCGTCCTTCTAATGAAAGCTGTGTCCAGCTCGTGTTTGTTGTCGCAACTCTGGTAAATGGTACAATTAACTTTGAACGTTCCAACACACTTTTGGCTGCGCTACGATGTTGAATACGCATTCCTAAAACTATATCAAAAATAATTCGAGTTATTGTTGACTCGATGATGCTGAGCTGAAAGATTTGAAGTAGCATTAGTCTACACAGAAAAAAGTAATGAAAAATAAACAGCGCGTAAAACTTGACATGCGAAAATTTACGCTATTCTACGCTGAAATTGTCATCTTGCTAACAAGATTGCTTACAACTTGTATGCAATATTGACGATTCACGTCGAATATTGTATACATTTAGGCTATATCCCGTATGGAATTACGCTAATAATGGCGTTCCATTTATGTGCATGATTTTTAGCGTGAATTTCAGTGGATTTTTCTATCTGTGTAGCTACCAATTACTAGTATCTTAGATTCGGTGTGGGTTTCTCCGATGGTTCCGGTTCGTATTATTTTTTTTGATTATTCGTTGCTTGGTTTTTGTAAGCTAACAAGGCAAGACATCAGCTCAATATTATCACATTTACCCCAACCCTCAGAATTTCTAATGAACGATAGTTAATAATGTTGCTTGACGTCTCTCACTCGGGCGTACTCAAGCGATGCTCAGCCCTCCAGACAAAGGTAACAGACGCTGTTGAGAGGCGAGTTCAAAATTTACTTGAATAAAGAAATAATCCTAATAATAATAAAATTTCCGGCAGATCTTATGGATGTGGTTATGCATATGGAAACTTTGAATTATGAAAATGCTAATGTCGAGTTCCTGGAAGAATTCTGGCAGAATTACAGAAAGAATTCCTGGATAATTGTCGAGAACATTCTTCGAGGAATTCCGAAGACCTGAGGACTTCCTGAAAGAATTCCAGAAAGAAATTCTTCGAGGAATTCCGGTGGAAATTGTGGAGGATGTCCCGGATAAATTTTCGGACGAATTCTGGAAGATTTCCGGAAGGAATTAATGGAAGAATTCTTTAAATAATTTTGCAGAATTGAAGGAATTGCGGAAGGAATTCCCAGACTTATTTCGGGAGAAATTTCCCGAAGAATTCCCTGAGAAATTTTCGAAGCAATTCCAGAAAGGGTTCTTGGAGGATCTCCTGGAATAATTCCCAGAGAAATTCTTGAAGGAAGTGGCCTCGGTCCATGGCTGCACGTCGTCATCCGCGCAAATCGTTTTTCACCTGATCGAGCCACCTCGCTCGCCACGCACCTCATCTTCTTGTGCCGTCGTATCGTTGTACCATTTTCATCAAGACTAACATTCTGGCAACATGTCCGACCAACCGCCGTCGTCCGATTTTCGCGGGAAAACGATGGATGGTTTTCCCAACAGCTTATGCATTTCGTGGCTCATTCGCCCCCAGATACCGTCCACCATCTGCTCTTCGTCATAGATAGAGCGCAGCACTTTCTTTCGAAAACTCCAAGTGCGCGTTGGCCCTCCACGAACATTGTCCTGGTCTCGTGTCCGTATTTCAGGAGGAAGGATAAGGAATTACTTGGAGAATTCCTGGGCAACTACCTGAGGAAATCCTCAGGAAGTTTCAAAAGAGACTTCCTGAGTAATTTCTGAAGGAAATCCCAGAAGAGCTCCTGAACGAAACCTCGGAGGCATTTCTGCAGGAGTATTCGGAGAAATTTTCAAAGGAACTTCTGTAGGAATTCCTGGGAGAATTTTCGGAGGAATTCCTGGGAAATTCCACAAGCAATTCCTGGAGAATCCCAGTTGGATTCCTGGGACAATTTATGGAGGAATTTTGGTGGAATTCCTGGTGAAATTACTGGAGGAATTCCTGGCAGTATTCCTGAGTAATTTAGGAGAATTCTGGGAATTTCCCAAAAAATCCAGGAGAAAAATCCAATAGAATTTCTGGAAGAATTGATTTTCTGCAGGAGTTCCTGGAGAAATTTGTGAAAATTTCCAGGAGGAGTTCCTGAGGAGTCTCTAAAGGAAATCCTGAAAGATCTCCTGTGGAAATTTCTGGGAATTTTCCCAGAAATTCCTCCAGTAATTTCCTAAGACTTCCTCCTGAAATCCTCACAAGTTCCTCCGGGAAGAATCTTTCCCAGCAACGCCTTCTGTCAATTCCCAGAAGTTCCTCTTGAAATTTCCCCAGGAACTCCTCTGGAAAATCCGTAGGAATTCTTTAGGGGATATTCCAAAAAAAACCTCTTGGAATTCCCCAGGAATTCCTCCGGTAATTATTTTTTAAATTATCCAGAAATTCCTCCAAGAACTTCACCAGAAATTATTACAGAAATTGTTCCGGCAGTTCCCCAAAAATTCTGTTGAATTTTTCCCCATGATTTTCTTCGAAAATTCTTCAGGAATTCCTCCGGAAATTCACCAGGAATTCATCCGAAAAATCACCAGGAAATCTTTCCGAAATTTCCCAGCGAATTCTCCGAATTTCTCCAAGAAATCTTCTGGGAATTTTCTCAGAAATTCCTCTGGAAGTTCGTCTAAAGTTACTTCGAGAATACTCACAGGAATTCCTTCAGTTATTTCCCAAGTATTTCCACCTTCCTCAAGGAATTCTCCCAGGACTACTTTTGAAACTTCCCCAGGAATTTCTCCGGTAAATGGAATTCCCCCAGCAATTCCTCCGGGAAATCCTCCGGGAATTTTTCCGGAAGTTACTTCAGGAATTCCTCCGAAAGTTACTCCAGGAATTCCCCCGGAAGGTACTTCAGAAATTCCTCCCGAAGTTCCTCCGGAAGCTCCTCCTGGAATCCCTCCGGAGGAATTTTCGGGATTTCTTCGAACCTTCCTCCAGAAATTTCTCCGGAAGTTCCTCCAGAAAGTCCCCTGGAAGAATCTTCTGGAATTCCTCCCGAAGTTTCTTCGGAAGCTCCTCCAGGAATTTCTCCGAAAGCTCCTCCAGGAATTTCTCCGAAAGTTCCTTCAGGAATTTCTCCGAAAGTTCCTTCAGGAATTTCTCCAAAAGTTCCTTCAGGAATTTCTCCGGAAGTTTATTCAGGAAATCCTCCGGAAGTTCCTCCGGGAATTCCTCCGGAAGTTCTTTCAAGAATTCCTCCAGAAGTTTCTCCAGGAATTCCTCCGGAATTTACTCCAGGAATTCCTCCGGAAGTTAATCCAGGAATTCCTCCGGAAGTTTCTCCAAGAATTCCTCCCGAAGTTCCTCCAGGAATTCCTCCGGAATTTCCTTCAGGAATTCCTCCGGAAGTTCTTCCAGGAATTCCTCCGGATGTTCCTCCAGGAATTCTTCCGGAATTTCCTCCGAAAGTTTCTCCAGGAATTCCTCCGGAAGTTCCTCCAGGAATTCCTCCGAAAGTTCCTCCAGGAATTCCTCCGGAAGTTCCTCCAGGAATTCCTCCGAAGTTCCTCAAGGAATTCCTCCGGAAGTTCCTCCAGGAATTTCTCAGGCAGTTCCTCCAGGAATTCCTCCGGACGTTCCTCCCGGAATTCCTCCGGACGTTCCTCCAGGAATTCCTCCGGAAGTTCCTCCAGGAATTCCTCCGGAAGTTCCTCCAGGAATTCCTCCGGAAGTTCCTCCAGGAATTCCTCCGAAGTTCCTCCAGGAATTCCTCCGGAAGTTCCTCCAGGAATTCCTCTGGAAGTTCCTCCAGGAATTCCTCCGGAAGTTCCTCCAGGAATTCCTCCGAAGTTCCTCCAGGAATTCCTCCGAAGTTCCTCCAGGAATTCCTCCGGAAGTTCCTCCAGGAATTCCTCCGGAAGTTCCTCCAGGAATTCCTCCGAAGTTCCTCCAGGAATTCCTCCGAAGTTCCTCCAGGAATTCCTCCGAAGTTCCTCCAGGAATTCCTCCGAAGTTCCTCCAGGAATTCCTCCGGAAGTTCCTCCAGGAATTCCTCCGGAAGTTCCTCCAGGAATTCCCACGGAAGTTCCTCCAGGAATTCCTCCGGAAGTTCCTCCAGGAATTCCTCCTGAAGTTTCTCCAGTAATTCTTCCGGAAGTTCCTCAAGGAATTCCTCCGGAAGTTCCTCCAGGAATTCTTCCGGAAGTTCCTCCAGGAATTCCTCCGGAAGTTCCTCCAGGAAATCCTCCGGATGTTCCTCCGGAAATTCCTCCGGATGTTCTTCCAGGATTTCCAGGAAGTCTTTTGGAAATTTCTCCAGGAATTCCTCCCGAAGTTCCTCTACGAATTCCTCCTATTCCTCCTATGAATTTTTCCCGAAGTTCCTCTTTCGGAGACTCACCCACAAAAAATGACCCAGGAATAAGTCCAAAAGTTCTTGCCTGAATTACTTTCGATATTTCTTTTAGAATTCCTTCGTAAGTGCTTTAAGGAATTCGCAAAATTGAACGAACTCAAGAATTCCTCCGAAAGTTTCTTCAAGAAATTCTACAGGAATTTATCCAGAACTTCCTTTGGAAATTCCTTGAGAAGTTTCTTCTAAAATTCTTCCGGAACTTCTTTAAAAATTACACTGGATGTTTGTCCATGAATTCCTCCGGACGTTCATTCCGCAATTCCTCCAGAAGATCTATCAGGCATTCGTTCGGAAGTTCCATTAGGAATTACTCCGGAAGCTGTTTCAGGATTTTCTCCAGAAGATCTACCAGGGATTGCTCTTGCAATTTCTCCGGGAGTTTCTTCAGGAATTCTTTCGAAACTGTTCCCTCAAAAATTCCATTTCTCCGGAAGTTCCTTTAAGAATTCCTCTGCAAGTTTCTCCATGAATCCCTCCGAAAGTTCCTCCAGAAAATTTTCCGGAAGTTTCTCCAGGATTTCCTTCGAAAGTTCTTTAAAGAATCCCTCCGGAAGTTCCACGATGAATTCCTCAAGGAATGTCTTTTTAAATTCCCCCGGAAGTTCTGGAATTCCTCTATTAGTTTCTTTAGAAATTCACTCGGATGTTCCTTCATGAAGGCTTTCACTCAGGCGTTACCCAGAAGTTCTTGCAGGAGTTCCTTACGGAGATAAACCAGGAATTCTTTCGAAAGTTCTGACATGAATTCTTCTGGAAGATCCTTCAAGAAAACCTCAGTAAGTTACTCCTGGAATTGCTCGGAAAGTTCCTCCGAAGCTCCATGAGGAATTTCTTCGATATATGGAAATTCTTTCGGAAGATCTTGTACTCACAAAGTTCTCACCGGGAAATTCATCCTGAAATATCTGCAAACATTTTTCAGAAAATTTTTCCTCGAGTTCCTCCAAGAATCCCTTGGGAAGTTTCTCCAGAGTAATACTAGAACTCTAGAGGAATCCCTTAAGAAACTTCTGGAAAATTTCCTGAAGGAACTTTCAGAGAAACTTTCAGAGGAAAAAACTTACCGAAGAACACTTCAAGGAACTTCACGAAGCGTCATGAAGCGCTTTCCAGAGGAACTCCTGGAGGAATTTCCATATACCTTTCGAAGAAATTCCTCATGGAGCTTCGAGGAACTTCTAAAGGAATTTCTGAAGAATTCTAAAGAAACTTCCTGAAAAACACTCGAAGGAACTTTCCGAGCAATTCAGGAGTAACTTACTGAGGTTTTCTTGAAGGATCTTCCGAGGAATTCATGTAAGAATTTCAAAACTAGGAAGTAGTAGAAACTTGTAGGAAATTATCAGGAACTTCCAAAAGCATCGTTGAAGGCACATCCGACGAAATTTGTGAAGTAACCAATGAAAAAATCAAAAAATTTCGGAGGAATTCTTGAAGATACTTCACAAGAGATTCCTGGACCAATTCATGGAAGAGCTTCTCCAGAAATTTTCAGAGAAGTTCCTGAGGAATTCCTGTAGGAACTTCCGGAGGGATTCTTGTAGGAATTCCAGGAGGAATTCTTGTAGGTACTTCCGAAGTAATTCCTGGAGAAACATACGGAAAAGTTCCTGAAGGAACTGCCGGAAAATTTTTTGAAGATAATTTCGTGAGAATACCTGCAGTAACTTCCGGAGGTATACCTGAAGAACTTGAGGAAAAATGTCCGAAGGAACTTTCTTTGCAATACCTGAAGGAACTTCCGTGGGAATTCCTGGAGGAACTTCAGAAGGATTTCTTTTAGGAACTCATGGAAGAATTTCTGTTTTAAGTTATGGATGAATACCTGAAGGAACTTTCGGAAAAATTCCTGGAGGAACTTCCAGAGGAATTCCTGGAGAAACTTCTGGTGGAATTCCTGGAGGAACTTCCGGGGGAATTCCTGGAAGAACTCCCGGGGCAATTTCTGGAGGAATTTCCGAAGGAATTCCTGGGATAACTTCTGGGGGAATTCCTGTAGGAACTTCCAGGGGAATTCCTGGAGGAACTTCCGGGGGAATTCCTGTAGAAACTTTCGGGGGAATTCCTGAAGAAACTACCGGGGAAATTCCTGGAGGAGCTTTCGAAGGAATTCCTGGAGGAACTTCCGGAGGAATTCTTGGAGGAATTCTTGGAGGAACTTCCGGAGGAATACCTAGAGGAGCTTCTAAAGGAACTTCTAACTTCCAGCGGAATTCCTAAAATAACCATTGTCATCATCATTAAAATAACTTTCGGAGGAACTTCTAGCGAAACTTCCAGAGAAAATCCCAAAATCCGGAGGAATTTCTAAAGGGGCTTCCGGAAGGAATTCCTAAAGAAACTTCCGGAGGAATCCCTAAGAGAACTTCCGGAGAAAATCCTAGAGCGACTTACGGAGGAATTCCTAAAGGAACTTCCGGAGGAATTTCCAAAGGTACTTCCGGAGGAATTCCTAAAAAAAACTTCCAGAGGAATTTCTAAAAGAAATTCCAGATGAATTCCTAAAGGAACTTTCGGAGAATTTCCTAACAGAATTTCAGAAGGTATACCTAGAAGAACTTCCAGAGGAATTTCTAAAGGAAACTCTGGAGGAATTTATAAAGGACTTCCGGAGGAACTCCTAACGAAACTTCTGGAGCAACTATTAAAAGAACTTCCGGAGGAATTCCTAGAGAAACTTCCAGCAGAATTCCTAAAAGAAATTTCGGAGGAATTCCTAAAAGAACTTCTGGAGAAAATCCCAACGGAACTTCCGGAAGAATTTCTAAAGAATCTTTTGGAGGGATTCCTAAAGGAACTTCCGGAGAAATTTCTAAAGGAACTTCCGGAGAAGACGGCTACTTTCTTTCACATTCCAAAAAGTTTTTTATATATCAGCATCAAGCTGGTGAGCACCAACCACGCAATTTATATAAAAATCACTTCTTGCTCCGACGTTTTGATGTCCATAAAGGTCCTTTTTTTGGTCCGATTGGAGGTTTTAATATCTCAGACAAAAACGTGTGATTTCAACAATTGCTCAAATCGGTTCACTGACGGCTGAGATAAAGCGATTCGAAAAAAGCATTCCGACTGTTTAGGAGGCTTGTTTGTTGGAGTGTTGAATTAAATTTCTTGAGAAATTGTTGTAATCTCTGTAATAGCTCTTAGTGACATAACAAAACTTTTTTCTAATAAATTCGGAGGAACTTCCGGGGGTATGCCTGGCGTTATTTCCTAGGTAATTTCTCGAGCAAATGCTGGAAGAGTTCCTAACGGAACTCACAAAGCAACTTACAGAAGAATTTCTGGAGGAATTTCTGGAGCAGAATTCCGGAGAAATTCCTAAAACTACTATCGCAGGAATTCCTGGGGAAACTTGAAGGAATAGCAACTTTCGGAAGAATTTTCCCGACAAACTTCCCAACAAACTCCTGGAGAATCTTCCAAAGGAATTCCTGGAGGAACTTCCAGAGAGATTTCTGAATGAACTTTTGGAGGATTTCCAGAAGAAACTTTTGAAAAGATTCTCGGAGTTACTTCCAGAGCAACTATCCGTGGAATTCCTAGAGCAGCTTTCTGAAGAATTACATAATTACATGAAGAAGTTCCGGAGATCCTTTGAAGGATCCTGCGAGGAATTCCTGGAGGGACTTTTGGAGGAATTTCTTGTTGGAACATTCTGAGGATCTCCTGGAGAAAATTTTGAAGAAATGATCTGTGCAACTTTAAGAGGGAATCGTTCATGGTGGATCTTCCCGAGGAATTCCTGCTAGAAGTTTTGTAGCAATTCCTGGAGCAACTTTCGGTGGAATTCCTGAAGGAACTTCTGATGGAATTCATGGAGCAACTTTCGGAGAAATTTCTGTGGAACTTTTGAAGTAATTCCCGAAGCAACTTCTCAACGGATGGGAATTAATAATTAAAGGCTTTTTTGGGTTTGTATTATTAGACAATTAAACATCTGAGTGCCCGGTTTTGCTTCACCTGCTGAGTATATGAACAAATTAGGCTATGCTTCGAATGTAAGTAAATGTAAAACACATTGAAATTTTCGAAGAATTTCTCTCCTCTGGTTGAATTCTTGAGCTTTTCTCTTTTGGACAAAACTACAAAATAGAAAACAAAATTTAAATTAATATCTATTTAATGGCAAGGAAGATATCAATTTAAGCCTTATCTTAATCTCGTGCCATAAATATCCAGCTGTAGTCCAACCGAAGTCGTATTGGCAATTGCCGGTTCAAATCCGACTTGAAGAATCCTTGTCCAACACCATGAACCTGTGAAAAACAATGTTTGAATTTTGTTTTTCCTTAAATTTATTATTTCAAATTACCCGCTTGACAGTTTGCCAAACTCCGATTGAACACAGAAAATATTTTATTTTTCGCCTACTTTTCTTCACGTTCTTCAATTGCCAACATTCCTTTGGTAATTAGATCAAATTTTCCTTGAGCTTTTTCCTTGCGATCTCCGTACTAAGCTTTAGTATAAATTAGGTTAAGTTTAGTTTAAGTTTAAAACCGAGGTAAACAACCCTATAGGGAAGTAAGAAGTGTTTTGGGGGATCGCGATGTGGTATATATGCAGGCTACCTATTCTTGCTCGTCTGATATCAAAGTCTAATATTTCTTTGTTTTTCTTCCCAAGTTTTATTTTCCTGTCTCTGTCTTATTGTTCGGTGTACCATCAAGCTCTGGTCATCCGGAAGATGCACTTTGACGAACCACAACTCGAGCACAACGCTACGCTCCAAGGTTTTTGACGTCGAATACCCGGATGAACAGCTGAAATACCCCAAACCAAAATCCCAACCCTGTTCATCCTGAAATTACGTAATCTAACCTTGAGTCGCCACGAGTATCTTGGTCAATGTCCCTTTCCCCTTACTAACTGTTAATAATAATGATATAGTTTGAGAATGTCATAAAGAGTCTCGGCTCCGTTAAGTTTTATACACGCCTGAGCCTGTCAAATAAACGCAATAGATAAAAAATAGCAAATAAAATTAGTTTAAAAAATATCGTATGTAATATCGTCTACCTCTGAATTTTCCAAATTACTTCAGAATTCTCACTGAAACATAAAAAATCTCAAAGGATTTCCAAAAGCTCTCTTTATAGTTTTATCCGGGGCTCCTCGATGGATGTTAAGTTTCTCTTCAAAAACATTGCTTATAATTTACTCAAATTAGAATTGAAATGTCTTCGTGGACGGATTCATACAATAAATATGCCAAGGAATCTTCAAACATGTTTCCACGAGTTTTTCGAAAAAAAAACTTCATTAGACGTTCCTTATAAAGGTTCATTGCATGTTGTAGTTCCTAACATCTAGTTGATAGTAGTTGAACTTTATTTAAACAAAACAATGCTGGAATTCCAAGGCTATTGATTCTCTTTTGGCAAACAACTAAAACCCTTAGCATTTGAGACTAGCTATGCCACTTCCTCACAAACAAATTTTTTTTTGATATTTTCCATTTTTTTGTTTCATTTAAACCGAAGGCCACATAAAAAAAAATAAACGACCTAAGTGTAATCAGACCAAATTTTTTTAAAGTATTGCAGTGGTTAGAATGTTTTCCTGGGCTTACTGTAAGTGCTGCATGGATTTATGTGAGCTTGTAAGGATTGAATTCTTGATTATCTGGAAGATTGTAAGCAGTTCGTGACGATTTTTAGATGTCCATAAACTCCACAGAGAGGGAATAAGAATCATTGCTCCGTAAGTGTACTAGAGCAGCGGTTCTCAACCTGGGGTACATGTACCCCTGGGGGTACCTTCGCTGGCCCTAGGGGGTACCTCGGACAAAAATGCGTAATGGCGGACGTATTACAATTCTAATCAAAACTCATTGTACCAGTTTTGATAATTGTGTATTTTTATTTCAAAAAATTATATTGTACATAATATGCAATGCGATCAATAAATTTCAATTGGATTCTGCCTTCCACAACCAGCACAATGTATGAAAGGCTGCGGAACAAAAGATCGAACGTGCAAAACGTGGAATGAACAAAATGATTTTTTTTCACTAGTGCTCGGTTGCTTCGTTGCAAGAGGATTAGAAGCACCCTTCTACGCATCTTGGAAGCCTTCTTCCAAGCAGCTCGAAGGTCTCCTTTCAAGAGGCTCGGAAGCCTCCTGGTCACTTCAGAAGCCTCCCTTCAAGTGGATAGGTTGCCTCCTTTCAAGAAGCTCGTAAGCCTCCTTTCAAGAGGCTCGGAAGCCTCCTTTTAAGATGATGATGATGATGGTTTGTTTTTGAGGGATATTAAATCAGGCGGTCATTCATCCCTATCTCCTTTTAAGAGGATCGAAAGCCTCCTTTTAAGAGGCTCGGAAGCCTCCTTTTAAGAGGCTCGGAAGCCTCCTTTTAAGAGGCTCGGAAGCCTCCTTTTAAGAGGCTCGGAAGCCTCCTTTTAAGAGGCTCGAAAGCCTCCTTTTAAGAGGCTCGAAAGCCTCCTTTTAAGAGGCCTCGGAAGCCTCCTTTAAGAGGCTCTCAAGCCTCCTTTTAAGAGGCCTCAGAAGCCTCCTTTAAGAGGCCTGGAAGCCTCCTTTAAGAGGCCTCAAGCCTCCTTTAAGAGGCCTGGAAGCCTCCTTTAAGAGGCGCGAAGCCTCCTTTAAGAGGCGCGAAGCCTCCTTTAAGAGGCCTCAAGCCTCCTTTAAGAGGCTCGGAAGCCTCCTTTAAGAGGCCTGAAGCCTCCTTTAAGAGGCTCAAGCCTCCTTTTAAGAGGCCTGGAAGCCTCCTTAAGAGGCCTCGAAGCCTCCTTTAAGAGGCCTGGAAGCCTCCTTTAAGAGGCCTCAAGCCTCCTTTTAAGAGGCTCGAAAGCCTCCTTTCAAGAGGCTCGGAAGCTTCCTTTTAAGAGGTTCGGAAGCTTCCTTTTAAGAGGTTCGGAAGCTTTCTTTTAAGAGGCTCGGAAGCCTCCTTTTAAGAGGCTCGGAAGCCTTTTTTTTAAGAGGCTTGGAAGCCTCCTTTTAAGAGGCTTTGAAGCCTCCTTTTAAGAGGCTTGGAAGCCTCCTTTTAAGAGGCTTGGAAGCCTCCTTTTAAGAGGCTTGGAAGCCTCCTTTTAAGAGGCTTGGAAGCCTCCTTTTAAGAGGCTCGGAAGCCTCCTTTTAAGAGGCTCGGAAGCCTCCTTTTAAGAGGCTCGGAAGCCTCCTTTTAAGAGGCTCGGAAGCCTCCTTTCAAGAGACGCGGTAGCTTATTTTCAAGAGGCTCGGAAGGCTTTTTTTAAGAGGCTCGGAAGCCCCCTTTCAAGAGGCTCGGAAGCCTCTTTTCAAGAGGTTCGGTAGCCTCCTTTCAAGTGGTTAGGTTGCCTCCTTTCAAGAGGCTCTTAAGCCTCCTTTTAAGAGGCTCGGAAGGCTTATTTCAAGAGGCTCGGAAGTCTACTTTCAAGTGGTTAAGAAGCCTCAATTCAAGAGGCTCGGAATTCTTCATTCAAGAGGCTTGGAAGCGTCCTTTTAAGATGCAAAGGAAGACTCCTTTTAAGTGGCTCAAAAACCGCCTTCCAGGCTCAGAAGCCTCCTTTCAAGAGGCTCAAAAGCCTCCTTCCAAGAGGCTCGGAAGCCTCCTTTCAAGAGACTCGGAAGCCTCCTTTCAAGAGACTCAAAAGCATCCTTTCAAGAGGCTCAAAAGTCTCCTTCTAAAAGGCTCGGAAGCGTCCTTTCAAGAGGCTCGAAATCCTTTTTCCAAAGGGCTCGGAAGCCTCCTTTCAAGAGGCTCGGAAGCCTCCTTTCAAGAAGCTCAAAAGCCTTCTTCTCTAGAGGCTCAAAAGCCTCCTTTAAGATGCAAAGAAAGACTCCTTATAAGTGACTCAAAAACCTCCTTCCTGGCTCAAAAACCTCCTTCCAAAAGGCTCGGAAGGCTCCTTTCAAGAGGCTCGAAATTCTTCTTTCAAAAGGCTCGAAAGCCTATTTTCAAGAAGCTCAAAAGCCTTCTTTTCTAGAGCCTCAAAAGCCTCCTTTTCTGGAGGCTTAAAAGCCTGCTATCAAGAGGCCCAGAAGCTTCCTTTCCAGATCCTTTCATGAGGCTCGGAAGCCTTCTTTAAAGACGCTCGAAAGGCTCCTTTCGTGAGGCTCGGAAGCCATCTTTCAAGAGGTTGGGTTGCCTCTTTTCAAAAGGCTCGTAAGCCTCCTTTCAAGTGGTTCGGAACCTTCCTTTCAAGAGACTTGAAACTCCATCAAGAGGCTCTGAACCCTCTCTACAAGAGGCTCAAAAGCCTCTAAATAAGAGGCTCGGAAGCCTACTTTAAAGGGATTCAAAAGCTGAAAGGAACTTCCTTTCAAAGGGCTCGGGCTTTCAGGATGATTGGAAGCCTAATTTCGAGAGGGGGTACCTCAACTAATGCAAAAGTTCGAAGGGGTACCTCTCAAGAAAAATGTTGAGAACCGCTGTACTAGAGAGTCAAAGGAGGTTTTTTGATGTCTACGAAAATACCTAAGATTTATTAAAAGGAATTAGAAAGATTTCTTGAAGCCCTCACGATTGTTCGGAAAGGGTCCAAAAGTCGTGTCAAAAGATACAAGATTTAGCACAAATTTCCATTAAAATAAATCAGGTCTATTGCGACTCCAGGAAGTCCGTGAGAATTTCAATTGGTGGATGAAGGCACCAGAAAGCTTATAACATTAATTGGAGCAAATTTTGGAAAGATGTGATCTCAGGTTATAATAATTGCGCATAACTATGTATTAACTTAATTCTTTGTGAATGACCAGAAATATCTACGATAGAATTATCTACATTTGTAGAATATGTTCTGCTTCGAGTGATTAGGCAAAGATTTTCATATGCTTCAAGGAATTTAAAAAAAACACATTTTTGATACCTGAAATTTTTCGAGAAATGGTTTGCAAAATCAGGGAAATTTTTCTTCTTAAATTTGATTCGACACCCTGTGCTAATAAACTTCCCGGAGGAAATCAGAAAAAATAGGATAGTTTCTCGGGTTAGTTTAGAAGTTTTTTTTTTCCTGGAAACGGATATTCGAAAAATATCCCCGAAAAACAATTGGAAGCTTTTCTAGAAGAAATTCGAAGAAATAAGAAAGAACAACAACATTTAATGCACCAGACCGATTAAAAGAATCCTTTAAAAATGCATTTTTTTCAGAAAATATGTGGAGCTGCTTCATAAATGCGTTAAGTATAACACTATAGAAATACTTTTTAGTGAAGGACAAATAAATAAAAAATGTTTCGATACTATCACTGTCACTTTTGACAGCCCAAAATTTATCAGCGGTTGTAAAATTTAGACATTTCTGTAGTCGCTGATGGTGATCTAGTCCATTCGTTCGTGTTCCCCAACCCCAATTTAAATAGCATCAGATAACCCTATATTTGGAAAAAAATGCATTACTTACTTGACAAACATCCATCGTAGCTTTTGTACACAGCAAATCGCAAATCCGTCGTATTGACGCCACCGACCTGCACGTGATTCTCCCCTGCCTCTGGCACCGGAATTAGCGATTTACTTTGTACCAGCTTCATCGGATACGTTTTGCGATCCACCAGCAAAGAACTCTCCTCGCCGCGTCTGGAGTAAAATATGGAATGCCGCGAGTCATCCATGAAGTTCTGCCCGATAATCGCCTCGTAAGTTGTGCCTTCGCGATCTTCCTCAATGACCAGATGATTCTCCGCATTGATGGCCACCATCAGATAGTAGCTTCGGTCATTCTTCGACTGCAGCAGCAACATCACTCGATTCGCTCGCCTCATATCGTTGCTGGAAAACGCCAACTGCAGCTGAACCCGTTCAATCTTTTCCGCCAGAGCAAACTTTCTCAGCAGGGTTGCCTCCCCGCTGAAGCTGGCCCCTTTTTCCTCCGAACAGAACTCACCCAAAAAGCTTGTATGCTCACAATTGCAGGAGCTTTCCTGTTTGGCAAAATTCTCCGTACAGATTCCACCATTCTTGCACGGCTCCGCGTCGCACTTCATCTGACAATCGTCCTGCACTCCATCCTTGACTACAAGAAGCAAATTAATGATCAGTAATTCAAACATATCCGAAATGCGCCTCCCACGAGCACTCCCGCCGAAGCTTACCGTGAGCATTGTTCTGCCGTGCCATCTCTTTCAGTGAAATCAAATTATCGCCCACCTTGAGGCCTCGAATGCACCCGATGTAGCCCTGCAGGTCCTCGGTGTCGGTGTTGGGTTTGAGCAGATTCGCCGGATCGTACCCGCCGATGTTGAACTGGAAATATTCCGTGGGTGGAGCCGGGGGTCGATGGGGCGAGAGGACCTCTGACAGAAGGGCGGAGAGGTAGGACATCGAGAAATGAGAAGAAATTTCATTATCGCCTTGGGATCTGGATTTATCGAAAGGAATGAACGGGTGCGAACGGTGTGTCGTTCTATAGGTTTTTGGTGAGAGAGCTGGGAAAAGATATCACAATGTTCCTAGAATGATTTGTGAATTGTGAAAAGTTGCCCGCTCAGTTTGAAAAACATTTTCTTAGAATCTAAAGACGATATTAATTAAGGGCACACTCCAAGCACTTCCGAATAAAGATATCTTGCGAGCAGCCCATTTGATTTTGAGCATGTCAGATAGTGAACCGAGTTGGAAAAGCCATTCTCAATCCCCAATATTTAGGCCATCATAAGCTTCTTATTCTGCAGAAAAACATCATGCTTGGAGCTTTTATGCAAAATTAATTAGTCTCGGTTAACTGCCGTTTTGTGTTCACTGCAAAAGACGTCTAGAACAAATTTGATTTTGGACGTTACTTGATTATAAAAAAAAATATTAGTAGGTCGAAACATCGTTCTAAGTTTTCAAGATTATTTTTTTATGATTTTCACGTAGATTCAAAAGGAGTCCAAAGTTATTCTGCTTTCGTCGAAAACATTATTAAATCGACCCCCCGCAACGGCTCGCGGGTTAATTTTCAACTGCCCTACATCTTACCCAGCTCCGGATTATTCCACGGTTTGTTGGAATACTCCTCCAGCAGTAGGTGGCCCCGCTCCACGGTGACGTTTTTCTCGTTGACAAACAGCGTCGTATTGGTCTCGGTCCGGATGACGGCCACCTGGATGCTGCGGGCATTGTTCAGCCCGTCGTGCTCCAGCGTTAGATTGACGATATCGTTGCCGTAGTTGTAGAGATACACCATCTGGTTGCCGTTCGTCAGGTATATCTGGATGAAATTGTTGAAGTGATCGTTCGCGTACAGCACGAACGAATGCCTATCGTAGGTGCGGAGATTTATTAGCAGCGAGGAATTTAATATGCTGCGAAGCTTTTCGCGCTCCTCCCGTTTGTCCTCGGCGTCGCTGATGTAGTTCCGCTTCAGGTAGGACTCGCGGCTGGTGAACGTCAGTGCATCTTCATTGATGTCTATTGTTTGCAAAAGCATGTCGGCGACGGGTCGGGGTGGGAAAATGAAAAGGATTGAAGAACGTGAATCTCGCTTTGCATTAGAGGAAGATAAATGACATCCATTATGGAATGGATTTCAATTGATTGCTTTTTGCCCTCCTTGTGCGCACTATGGGTCACTGGTTAAATTTTGGGTGGGATTTCAAGAGAAGTGAACTAAGCGGTCTAACGTTAAAAAAAAAAAAGTTTAATATCCGTTTTTATTTTAATAATTGACTCATAGACTTGAATTTTTTTTCTTCCGTGACCCACAGTACCTGACAAGTGAAACAGCACCGGCAAATAGAAAGCTTGGGGGAATTAATAACGTCTAAACGTGTCCCGCTTTGTCGTTTCATCTAATACGAATCTTGCACGCTCGTTGGCTCGTTTGCCGCTAAATAAATGTAGATTGGAAAATTAAGAGGATCTTACTCGTTTCGCAGTGTTGTCCTAAATGGGCCCATCGATTTTTGCAGACACACTCGAACGAGCTCCAGAGCTCTCGACAGTAGGCTCCACTCTTGCAGGGATTCGGAACGCACGATGGCCGGCAGTCTTTGATGATTTCCGACAGGTGAACCGACATGAAGCTGTAGATGTCCAGAATTTCCCCGTTGACCACCAGACCACGGAAGCATCCAATCAGACCTTGCTTGACGGTGTACTTCTTGGAGATTTCGCTGTAGGGTGATTTAAAAAATACATAAAGTCTTAAAAGGTTATTCGTGAGTTAATGCAACTTACGTTGGTGCTCCTCCAATGAACATGCTACCTTCGAAAGGACCAAACTCTTCCTCCGGTTGCAGATCCACCATCCGCGTATCGGTGTTGATCATAAATCGGACGTGGTGCTCGTTGTAATCGATCCAGATCTTATGCCACTCGCCTCCGTTCAGCTTTCGGTTTGTGTTGATCGTCAGAGTTTTTGGAGTGCCGGTGTTTAGGGTGAAGTTGAACGTGAGCTGATAGTCTCCGGTGAGGGCCACCATGAAGGACGGGAAGTTGGACCGAATCGGTGGCTGGAAAAGTAGAATGGCCTTTTCGCCAGTGGTTCGGAACGAGAAGGCTATGTCTCCCTTTCGCCATCCGGGAACCTCGATGAAGGATTGCGACGTGGTGAAGGTGACGACGTACTTTTGGGTGTCTGGAAACCGAAACAAAAATTACTACTTGAAACGGTGTCGGATCAATTGGAAAAATTGGTTGATTTGCCGAGCGCCGTTTGCTCTCTGTTTCTTTCTTTTTCCTTTACTTTTTACCTTCTTCCCCCCCTTTTTTATTCTTTAATCATTTTTTGTCCATTCTTACCTTCATTTTTTTAACCTCCGCCTTATTTCTTCTTTCCTCTATCCTTTCCTTTCCTTTTTTTCCTCCTCTGAAAGTTCCTCCAGGAATTCCTCTGAAAGTTCCTCGGAAAGTTCATTCCAGGAATTCCTCTGGAAGTTCCTCCAGGAATTCCTCCGGAAGTTCCTCCAGGAATTCCTCTGGAAGTTCCTCCAGGAATTCCTCCGGAAGTTCCTCCAGGAATTCCTCCGGAAGTTCCTCCAGGGATTCCTCCGGAAGTTCCTCCAGGGATTCCTCCGGAAGTTCCTGCAGGAATTCCCCCGCCAGGAGTTCCTCCGGAAGTTTCACCAGGAATTCTTCCGGAAGCTCTTCCAGGATTTTCTCCGGAAGTTCCTCCAAGAATTCCTCCGAAGTTCCTCCAGGAATTCCTCCGAAGTTCCTACAGGAATTCCTCCGAAGTTCCTCCAGGAATTCCTCCGAAGTTCCTCCAGGAATTCCTCCGGAAGTTCCTCCAGGAATTCCTCCGGAAGTTCCTCCAGGAATTCCTCCGAAGTTCCTCCAGGAATTCCTCCGGAAGTTCCTCCAGGAATTCCTCCGGAAGTTCCTCCAGGAATTCCTCCGGAAGTTCCTCCAGGAATTCCTCCGGAAGTTCCTCCAGGAATTCCTCCGAAGTTCCTCCAGGAATTCCTCCGAAGTTCCTCCAGGAATTCCTCCGGAAGTTCCTCCAGGAATTCCTCCGGAAGTTCCTCCAGGAATTCCTCCGGAAGTTCCTCCAGGAATTCCTCCGGAAGTTCCTCCAGGAATTCCTCCGGAAGTTCCTCCAGGAATTCCTCCGGAAGTTCCTTCAGGAATTTCTCCAGAAGTTCCTCCAGGAATTCCTCCGAAGTTTCTCCAGAAATTCCTCCGGAATTCCTCCAGGAATTCCTCCGGAAATTCCTCCAGGAATTCCTCCGGAAGTTCCTCCAGGAATTCCTCCGGAGTTCCTCCAGGAATTCCTCCAGAAGTTTCTCCAGGAATTCCTCCGGAAGTTCCTCCAGAAGTTCCTCCAGGAATTCCTCCGGAAGTTCTTCCAGGAATTCCTCCGGAAGTTCTTCCAGGAATTCCTCCGGAAGTTCTTCCAGGAATTCCTCCGGAAGTTCTTCCAGGAATTCCTCCGGAAGTTCCTCCAGGAATTCCTCCGGAAGTTCCTCCAGGAATTCCTCCGGAAGTTCCTCCAGGAATTCCTCCGGAAGTTCCTCCAGGAATTCCTCCGGAAGTTCCTCCAGGAATTCCTCCGGAAGTTCCTCCAGGAATTCCTCCGAAAGTTCCTCCAGGAGTTCCTCCGGAAGTTCCTCCAGGAGTTCCTCCGGAAGTTCCTCCAGGAGTTCCTCCGGAAGTTCCTCCAGGAATTCCTCCGGAAGTTCCTCCAGGAATTCCTCCGGAAGTTCCTCCAGGAATTCCTCCGGAAGTTCCTCCAGGAATTCCTCCGGAAGTTCCTCCAGGAATTCCTCCGGAAGTTCCTCCAGGAATTCCTCCGGAAGTTCCTCCAGGAATTCCTCCGGAAGTTCCTCCAGGAATTCCTCCGGAGTTCCTCCAGGAATTCCTCCGGAAGTTCCTCCAGGAATTCCTCCGGAAGTTCCTCCAGGAATTCCTCCGGAAGTTCCTCCAGGAATTCCTCCGGAAGTTCCTCCAGGAATTCCTCCGGAAGTTCCTCCAGGAATTCCTCCGGAAGTTCCTCCAGGAATTCCTCCGAAAGTTCCTCCGGGAATCCCTCAGGAAGTTCCTCCAGGAATTCCTCATGAAGTTCCTCCAGGAATTCCTCAGGAAGTTCCTCCAGGAATTCCTTCGGAAGTCGCTCCGGGAGACTCCTCCAGGAATTCTTCCGGATGTTCCTCCAGGAATTCTTAAGGAAGTTCCTCCAAGAATACACCCAGAAAACCTTTGAAGGTAATTTCGGAAAATCATTAAAAAGTCCTAGACATTCTTCCAGAGATTCTCCCGCTTTTTCTCCTAGAATTATTTTCGAAATTCCTTCAGAAATTTTCCCAAAACTTGTCCAGGAGTTTCCGAGGAAATCTTTTCAAGAGTTTTTCCAGAAATCTCTCTAGAAACCGGTCTTAAAATTCCCTTTCCAAAAATTTCTATCGAAATTCGTAATCTCAATTCCCACAGAAATTCCGTAAGGTATTCTTCAGAAAATTGCTATAGGGAATATCCGAAAAAGTTGCTGAAATATTTTATGAAGCCATTCCTGGAGGATTTCTAGAAGAAGTTCTTAAAGACAATCGAGAAGAAATTTCTGGTTTGAATCCCTGAAGGATTTTATTTTGATAAATTCTAAAATATCGGGTGGACTTCCTGATGGGCTTCTAAGAGGAATTCCTAAAAGAGGTTCAGAAGCTGTTCGAGAAGATTTTCTAGAGAGGCTATTGCTCTTTGGGCTGCGAAATGGTGAGTTGACATCCGGGAAGGGGCGCCTAACATAGCTCTGGTCCTCCCAAGTTCCAATACTCACGCTTCCACGGGTCTTCCGATGACAATTGACCGCCAGCTAAGGGTTGCGTACTTAGCTGGTAGTGCAGCCTGGGCACTGTTGTCCTTCTGACATCAGCTAGAGTGAGAGGGTGCGTACTGTGGGGTCTGCCTAGGATGTGGTGGGGTTCGACAGTGGGCTCTGTTGAACTTCTATAAAAAGCTGCATGTGTCCCCAAGCAGGCCCTATCAAAGCGACCGTGTGCCGCTCAAAGCGCACTAGCCTAGTCCTGGTGTTGGGTGGGACTTTAAACAAATATGACCTGACTGATCGAGCGTCTGTCCACCAAGGAGGTGCGGCTCCAACAGCGTCTGTTCTGGCATCCAGCGGCTGAGTATGAAATGCTATTCCCCGGAAGCTATACCTAAGATGGCAGCCCCATCCCGGTGGATAGGGAACCTTGGGCCAACAACCTACTGTTCCCGAAACATCAATTTGTTCGAGAATCCGATAATGAAAGAATACGGACTGATTTTACGGCGACGACTCTTAGCGCGAAACAACGGACACGAATAGGAACATGGAACGTTTTAACCCTAGCCCAGCAGGGTAAATTGCCACAACTTGCCAATGAGGCACGCCGCATGAAGCTTGAGATCCTGGGACTGAGTGAAGTCCGTTGGCCAAACTTTGGAGAACACAGAACGCCGTCGGACAAGTTCTGCTATACTCTGGTTTACGAGGTGAACACGCTCCCCGGCATCGCGGAGTTGGCTTCCTACTAAGCGCTCAGGCACACTCTGCGCTTATGAAGTGGGAACCTATAAGTGAAAGGATAATCGTTGCCAGATTTAGAACACGGGTCCGAAACCTTACTATAATCCAATGTTATGCGCCAACCGATGCTGCCGATCTGCAAGACAAAGAGAACATTTAAAGTCAACTCAATGCCGTCGTAGATAGAATTCCGAAGGGTGATATCAAGATCTGTTTGGGCGACTTCAATGCGAAGATCGGATCCGACAACTCGAACCATGAGCGCATTATGGGACGCCATGGTCTCGGAGAAATGAGCGAAAACGGAGAGCTGTTCGCAGAATTTTGTGGTAATAACGACATGGTGATCGGGGGATCGCTCTTCCCTCATCGACCGGTTCACAAGGTCACGTGGGTCTCCCGTGACGGCTTTACAGAAAATCAAATGGACCACATCTGCATCAGCCGAAAATGGAAACGGAGCCTTCTTGATGTACGGAATAAACGTAGTGCCGATATCGCGTCTGATCATCACCTCCTCATCGGCGAAATACGCCTGCGCATTGCGCGGATTCGTCGGCAGGAGGAAAGAGTTGGACGACGATTCAACACACGCCGACTGGAAGATGCCACGGTGAAACGGTCCTTCGTTGAAGAACTGGAGACGCGTGCTGCAGATATTTCGGAAGGTGGCAGCGTGGAAGACCAATGGACCGCCATCAAGAATGCCTTCATCACCACCAGCGAGAACAATCTGGGCGAACTACGCACCCAGAGAAAACAATGGATCACCGATGAGACCTGGAGGAAGATAGAGGAGCGAAGAGAAGCCAAAGCCGCGATAGAGTGATCGAAAACCAGAGGAGCCAAAGTCTTAGCCCGTCAACGATACGCGGCTCTTGAGAAGGAAGTAAAACTCTCATGTCGACGGGACAAGCGAGCGTGGGCAGACTCTCTGGCCGACGAAGGAGAGAGAGCCGCCGCAACCGGGGACATTCGCCTCCTCTACGATATCTCACGACGCTTAAGCGGGGCGAAGATGAATGCAACGATGCCTGTGAAAGACGCGAATGATCAGTTATTGACCGACCCAACTGACCAGCTGAAACGCTGGTTCGAGCACTTTGAACAACTTTGCCAGCCAGGCCATCACCACCTCGGCATGACCTGCCTAGGATCCGACGTATAACACGCGTCAATACCGAAGCTCCATCACTGCTAGAGATTCAAACAGCCACCCAAAGCATGAAATCGAATAAAGCCCCAGGGTCGACCGCATATCAGCCGAGATGCTCAAAGCTGACCCCATGACATCCACTCAAGAACTGCATCGTTTATTTCGTAATATCTGGGACACCGCAACTTTCCCGTTTGACTGGATGCAGGGTATCTTAGTGAAGGTGCCCAAAAAGGGTGACCTGACTGTATGCGATAACTGGCGAGGCATTATGTTGCTGTGTACCGTTCTCAAAGTTCTGTGCAAAATTATCCTAGCCCGGATTCAGGAGAAGATCGATGCGACTCTCCGGCGGCAGCAAGCCGGATTCCGTGCCGGAAGATCCTGTGTGGACCATATTGTCACGCTCCGCATCATTTTGGAGCAGGTCAACGAATTCCAAGAGTCCCTTTACTTGGTATTCATTGACTACGAAAAAGCTTTCGACCGTCTCAATCACGAGAATATGTGGGGCGCCCTGAGACGCAAGGGGTTCCTGAGAAAATCATCGGCCTCATCGAAGCACAGTACGAGGCCTTTTCGTGTAGAGTGCTGCACAATGGGGTCCTGTCCGACCCTATCCGGGTCGTAGCTGGTGTGAGGCAAGGATGTATTCTATCACCGTTACTGTTCCTCATCGTAATCGATGAGATTCTGGTAGATGCGATTGACCGTGAACCAAACCGCGGGCTGTTATGGCAGCCTATAACCATGGAGCACCTAAACGACTTCGAATTGGCGGATGACGTTGCACTACTCGCGCAACGGCGCTCTGATATGCAGAGTAAGCTCAACGACCTTGCCGATCGCTCCTCCTCGGCAGGTTTAGTCATCAACGTCAACAAAACCAAATCGTTGGATGTAAACACGGTGACTCCTTCCAGTTTTACAGTAGCCGGGCAACCAGTGGAGAATGTTGAAAGCTTCCAATATCTTGGTAGCCAAATGGCGTCAGACGGCGGTACCAAAATCGACATAGGCGCACGGATCAAGAAAGCAAGGGCTGCCTTTGCGAGTTTAAGAAATATCTGGAAAAACAGGCAGATAAGTGAACGCACCAAAATACGAATTTTCAACTCTAACGTGAAATCTGTGCTGTTATACGCTAGCGAAACATGGTGTGTATCAGTGGAGAACACTCAACGGCTGCAGGTGTTCATTAACAGATGCCTGCGGTATATAATTCGGGCCTGGTGGCCTCACAACTGGATCTCAAACAACGAGCTCCATCATCGTTGTCACCAGAGGCCGATAACAACAGAAATTCGGGATCGGAAGTGGGGCTGGGTCGGCCACACTCTACGTAGGGGCGGAAACGAAATCTGTAAGCAAGCATTAGACTGGAACCCAGCGGGACATCGCAGCAGAGGCAGACCCAGAGGCTCATGGCGGCGAAGCCTCAATAAAGAAATAAAAGAAGTCGACCGAAATCTAACCTGGCAACAGGTTAAAGCGATAGCCGGGCATCGCTCAGGATGGAGATCTTTCAAGTCGGCCCTTTGCACCACCGGAGGTGTACAGGATCCATAAGTAAGTAAAAAAAAAGCTATTGCTCTTTATTCTATTTGTTTTTTAGTGTTTTTATGTTTTTGTCTTTTTGCCGAGTGCAAGATCGGTCTTCTGATTTTGTTTTCTGAGATCCAGGTGTTAATTTTTGTTTTGTGTGGTCGCAAATCAATTAGCGCCGTGTTTCATATCGGATGCAATTTTTTCGAGATCCAGTCTTTTTGTCTTTTTGTCTTTTTGTCTTTTTGTCTTTTTGTCTTTTTGTCTTTTTGTCTTTTTGTCTTTTTGTCTTTTTGTCTTTTTGTCTTTTTGTCTTTTTGTCTTTTTGTCTTTTTGTCTTTTTGTCTTTTTGTCTTTTTGTCTTTTGTCTTTTGTCTTTTGTCTTTTTGTCTTTTTGTCTTTTGTCTTTTTGTCTTTTTGTCTTTTGTCTTTTGTCTTTTTGTCTTTTTGTCTTTTTGTCTTTTTGTCTTTTGGTCTTTTGGTCTTTTTGTCTTTTGTCTTTTGTCTTTTTTGCCTTTTTGTCTTTTTGTCTTTTTGTCTTTTGTCTTTTTGTCTTTTTGTCTTTTTGTCTTTTTGTCTTTTTGTCTTTTTGTGTTTTTGTCTGTTTGTCTTTTTTCTTTTTGTCTTTTTGTCTTTTTGTCTTTTTTTCTTTTTGTCTTTTTGTCTTTTTGTCTTTTTGTCTTTTGTCTTTTTGTCTTTTTGTCTTTTTGTCTTTTTGTCTTTTTGTCTTTTTGTCTTTTTGTCTTTTTGTCTTTTTGTCTTTTTGTCTTTTTGTCTTTTTGTCTTTTTGTCTTTTGTCTTTTTGTCTTTTGTCTTTTTGTCTTTTTGTCTTTTGTCTTTTTGTCTTTTTGTCTTTTGTCTTTTGTCTTTTTGTCTTTTGTCTTTTTGTCTTTTTGTCTTTTTGTCTTTTGTCTTTTTGTCTTTTGTCTTTTGTCTTTTTGTCTTTTTGTCTTTTTGTCTTTTTGTCTTTTTGTCTTTTGTCTTTTTGTCTTTTGTCTTTTTGTCTTTTTGTCTTTTGTCTTTTTGTCTTTTTGTCTTTTTGTCTTTTGTCTTTTTGTCTTTTTGTCTTTTTGTCTTTTGTCTTTTTGTCTTTTGTCTTTTTGTCTTTTTGTCTTTTTGTCTTTTTGTCTTTTTGTCTTTTTGTCTTTTTGTCTTTTTGTCTTTTTGTCTTTTTGTCTTTTTGTCTTTTGATCCCAGACGTGTGTTTAATCCATTATGAACGTGAAAAGTGAAGTGAGAAGTGAAAAGTGAGGAGTGAGAAGTGCGAGAGGAGAAGTAAAAGTAGTAGGAAGCTGAGACGTGAACAGTAAGAAAAAAGATGTGAGATGTAAGAAATGAAAATTGAATTCCTCCATTTTTTCTTTTCCTTTCCCTTTATTCCTTCTTCTTCCTTCCTTTGCCCTTATTCACTTTTCCTTTTTTATTCTAGCCTTTTTATCCCTCCGTCATTTTTCTTCCTTTTTTCCTCCTGCCTCCTTTCCTCCTTTCTCTTCTGCCGTCTTCCTTTTACCTTCTATCTTCTTCGTTATTTCTGCTTTCTTCCTTTTTGCTCTTTCCTTTCTTCTTCATTCGTCTTCCTTCTTTCTATATCCTTTTTTCTTTCTTCCTTCATTCTCCTTCCTACCTTGTCCCTTCTTCACTTTTTATTCATTATTATTCGTTTTTCCTTCTTCCTCCTTCCTTATTTTTCCTTCCTTTATTCCTACTTCCTCCAAATTTCTGTTTTCGTCCTTTCTCCTTATTTCTTACTTCTTTCTTCTTCCTTTTCCTTCTGTTTTGTTTTTTTCCCTTGTTCCTTATTCATTCTTCCTTCTCCTTGTTTTTTTAAGTTTTACATTAAGTTCAACACAGCTCTCTCTTCTTACTTTTCCTTCTTTCTTTTTCCTTCTTCTTTCCTATTTTGTTTTTCTTCCTTCTTCCTTCCTCCTTTTCTCTGATTACTTGTTCCTAACTTCTCCATTCTTCCTTCTAATTTCTCTCTTATTCCACCTTCCTTTTTCCCTTTTTTCATCCTTCTATCTTTATTTTCCTTTTATTTTCCTTTTTCTTTCTTCATTTTCCTTTCTAAATTTGTCTTCTCTTTCTCCCTTCTTGTTTCATTGTTCTTCCTTCTTCCGCCTTTTTGCATTTTTTCTCGTTCTCCTTCCTCTTTCTTCCTTCTTCCTTCCTTATTGCATCTTCCTTCTTCATTCTTCTATCTTTTTTCTTCTATATTTTTTCATCTTTTTCCTTCTTTTTTTCTTCCTTACTAGTTCTTACTTTTTCCTTCTTACATCTTTCTATTTCCTTCTTCCTTCTCCTTTCATCATTTTTGCTTCGTCCTTTTTCGTTCTTCTTTCTTTCTCTTCCTTCTTCCTTTTCCCTTCTTCCTTTTTCTGCCTTCATTGTTCCTTTTTCCTTGTCCCTTCGTCCCTTAATTTACTAAGCCTAAGACGAGCGCTCAATTAATTTTGAACGCCTTAGAGCAACAATATTGTAATTAAATCGATAATGCATCCGCCCACATAAGACTCAAATAAGTGCTCAATCCACTGTGAAAGCTACAAAGCAACTATATTGCACTCAAATTGAAATAGTGTCCGCTCTAGGGAATGGGACGAGTGCTGAACCAGCTATGAATGCCGCAGGCAAACAATTTGGTACTCAAATTAATTCTCATCTGAGTCCTGTGAGGGTGGGCTCATGGGGCTCAGACGGGTGCTTGATTCACTATGCAACGCCTTAGAGCGATTTTTTAAATCCCTCCTCTCCGAAGAATAACATAAAAATATTGACCAGTAAAAAAAATTATACACACTTGTTTCCACGCATTCAAGAGGTCCCAGCGTAATACGACCCTGCGATTTGTCGTTAAGAATCTCCTTCTGCTGTAAAAAGTACATCTGCGTAATACCAAGATTCGTCGGTTCTCTGAAGTATCCCTCGTCCGATTGCCATTTGTCGGAATGTGCGTCGCAATTACATGTCGCACTTGAGTCAATACAGCTCTGTCCCACTGAGCAGGGGCAAGTGCCTCTGAAAAGCAATAAATTACATTGAAGGAAACATTTCACACACCGTACATTTAATTGTCTCACCGCTTAACCTCTCCGAGCGAATCAACTGTGATGTTGTTGAAGGACGACTTGAACCACGTGGCCGAGTGCAAATCCAGTGGCGCTTGAATGCAATCGTACTTGATGTACTGAGTGCAGTAAAGGGAATGCGAAATCAGCTCCTGCAGCATCTCGGCATTGAACTCTCGGTACTGGATCTGGAAGCTGAAATCCTCGTCGTTGAATGACCGCACATCTACCTGCGACGGTAAATTATGCTCCACAATCGTCTTCGTCGCATTCGTCAGGCTTTGGAAGTCGCACTTAACCCTTGCCGGCGGAAACACCCCGTTGCCGTCGATGTCAATCGAGTAGACGTCCGACTTGGAGAAGCCCAGCAAGGCAAGCTCTTCGCACGTCTTGCGGTATCGGGTGAAGTGACAGTTCTTGCCAATATATCCGGTGTCCTTGCAGTCGCACGTCGTGCTGTCGTCTTTGACCGAACACTTGCCGCCGTGCTCGCACGTATTGGGCTTCTTGCAGGGATCAACGTACTTGCAGTTGTCCAGCGACACGTCTCCCACCACCCGTTCGCTTTTGACCAGGAAGCGCGGCTCGATTTCCACACCATTAATTTTCAAATCTCGCAAGCATCCGACCAGACCGGACGCGGCTGCCTTCAGGCTGCTTCCGATGATGAGCTTATCGCCGACGTTGAACGACAGCCCGTACAGCTGGGTGATAGAATGCCGAAAGTCGACAACAAACGTTATTTTGCCCTGGGCGTAGGTCAGTTGAATCGCATGCCACGACGTCGGATTGTCGATCTTAATGTAGGTGTTGTGGGTGATGTTGCTGTTTATGTCCGGGTTCAGGTCGAAGCTGAGCCGGTCTGTCGATAGGCGAATCTGGAATGGGGTAAATGAGAGGAATATATGATGCTGTTTAATTGCGTTGAAGATAATAAACATAGTTGTAACAAAGCATGGATTGAAGTTTATGGTGCATGAATAAAATTTCTTTTTTCCAAGAACGTTGGATCCATTCTTTCTCCAATTTAATTCGCAAAACTTTAACTAATTAAACATTTCTCGTGATCTAAATATTTCCAAGGAATTTGAGTTCCAAATTATCGTCAGAAGATTGACTTCAATGATTTAAATGTTCCATAAGATAATTCGATCAAAACACAAGCATCCCAGAGGTTTGAGTGAGGTGTTGATTTACTTCAACCGTGAATTTTCGAGTCTTTATAATTAATCAAACTGTCTGTTTACCTTCATCTAAATGGGCAAAACGTTTTAGTTGAGAGAGTGTTTAATTTCCATTTCAGTAATCTGTTTTGGTTCAGAATCTTGTCATGAATCGTTGGAGATACACGTACGCAGTTTCACTACCATCAAATTAGTCCCTTCCGCACCAACATCCATCTTCTAGCCACATGGGTATCGAATGAACCACAAATAAATAGACACAGGTTTGTTGGTCTCTAATACAGCCCGACCGAAAAACTGGACGCCCCAAAGGACACACATCCAATCCATCTATTGTGGCATCATTAGCAATCCTTTATTCTTCGTTTACTCAGTTGGACCGATCCAACACTGAATTTCATTCAATTTGAGCCGACATCAAACCCCGAGCTCACATGGGACATGATAGAAAAAGGGATACCTCATTCATGAAATTCGTTGTGGTTTCTAAACTAACCAGCATTTGAAAGAATGATGTTGCGTACGACGAAGAAGAATGGATCCATTTATGTTACCGAGTTGAAGCAACATCTTAAATTCCAAGTGTGTGTGTGTTTAGCACAAAAAATATCGAAAATTTCGAATGAGACAAAGATCACATGATGATAAAACGAACTGGTGTAAACTGATCCATAGTCGACTGCCATGCGCAACTGTGTCCAAAAGAAGTGTGTCACAAGAACGGGAAGGAAATGCTCTTATCGTGTTTTTAATATTTTATTACAACACACCGGAACATCACTTTCGGCTGGGTTGTGAACCGGAAGCATCTAGCCGGGACGTCACCCATCAGAATTCAGAACACTCGCTTTTCTCTGTTTGATGGTCGGTATTGGGTGAAGCAAACTTTCCAACTTATACATATGCGATGCGGGAAACGAGAAACACGAGCATAAAAGTGTTTTCTTCTAGGAATTTGGAAACCAGAACCAGGCACATGTCAGCCTGAATGAAATCATTTTATAGTCCCTTTTATGGGTCTGTATTTGCTCACGCCTTCACCCCGGCTAAACAACACACGGCCGTGGTGATGATGGGGCGTTGCGTTTCTTGTATCTTATGAATAAGTTCGACCGAAGGAAATCTTCGTTCGCTAGAATCGTACGCCATCGTCACATTTTGGGGATAAGTTGAACCGTCCACCCGCAATAATTTGAAATTGCGATAGCGTGCGAATTGGTGGGTGAGCCTGAGCACACACTTCACACCACATATCTGTCATAAATCAATTTCTGGTCATTTTAAAGAATATTTATTGATTTTTGAAGGCCAAGCTTTTTACGATAGATCTTTTGAATTATTGCGTTTTTAAAACCTATGTTTGACTTATTGTTTGAAACTTCTCTTCGTTCTGATAGCAATAAGAAGGACATCTTGTTTTCGTGGTGCAATGAAGAAAAAAAGGAATTTCTCAGAATGATTGATTTTCTTCACTTCGTTAGAAATTTTATGTTCCGATTTTTCATATCATAGAGCATCCATATTCATAGGTTGTTTTGCAAGCTTATTGCTTATTGCAATCGGCTTATAGACGACTCGCTACTTTCTGTTCTATAATATATTTGTGTACAATCTATATATGTAATACATTATAGCATAGCATAGTATAGCATTATAAAATGTGTCTTTCTGAGAAAAATTTTCACTTATTCGGGAATTCCGGATGATCGTCTGGGTGTATTTTAAGATCACAGATGGTATTTACTAATGGTTTTATCCACACAAGGCCAATGCAAATGGTTATGACAAAATCGCAAAGTTCGAATAGGAGCTGTGTGGTTTGAATTTTGGAAGGACTGGGATCCCTCGTCACGAGACTAGGATTGATGGATAGTACAAGTATGGAATATATTGTCGAACGTTGGGCTACAGTTCTTCGTTAGAAGAGTACTCGGCAGGACTTAGATGAATAAAGCAATGAAGATGAGATAGATGTTTCAGCATTAAGCATTCTCACGAAGAGTGTAGCTTTATGAGAAACAAGTGTCAAGGCCCAAGTGAAAAATGCTTCGTCGATTCATGTTGCTCGAACGAAACAGTTCGAGAGCGAAATAAAATACACGGCTATGCCGAGTCTCTTGTCTCAATGCAGTTTCTATCAAAAGAGGCGCCAATTTTCGACATAGTATAGATTTTTGTCATATAAAGGGCGGGCTCTTCTCCCCACCTATTGGGTCAATCTGGGAAAGGAGGGCTAGTTTATAATATTGTATGTACGAACTTTCTTCTGGAAGGAGATTCTCTATTCCTCCCGTGGATTCGCATAAGTGTCTCTGCTTGTGGAACCACCCCACCCATTTTTGGCCCCTCATACAGGAGTCTGATTAAATACAAACAGTAGTATAATCATGGTCCACACGATTTGGCCAGATATGGCCAGTGCTGTCGGCTGATGCCTTGCTACAATAGATGGTAGTATCATCATCATCATCTTCATCAGTATAGATTTTTGTCATATTCCACAATGCACAGTGGTTGAAATCCCGAAAAACGTGATCGTCAGTTTTTCGGTATGAAATCGTGCTTTAAATGGCATAGTATGTTCAGCAAGTATGTTGCATACATCGAGGGGTATCATTTGAGAAAATTTTATTTTTGATTAATTCACCTAAAAGTGAGATAGGAATTTTAATTTTTTTCAAATTTGTTGAAACAAAATGGCGTCTTTGGTAAAGTTGTCAGAAATAATGTACAGAAAAACTTTGTCAAAGACACTATGGGTCTATCTATTGAAACTAACAAAATATAATAATAATATAATATATATTTTTTGTCGCTATTTATAAATATTTATCTTATACCAAAGAATGACTCGAACATGCTAAAAAATAGTTATTTTTCAATAACAAATATCTGACGAGGATACAATGAGATACAAATGAAACCACTTGTAATGGAAAGCTTCAAAGTTTACCTTTCGAATGTGCTTTGATTTGGCTGCCACTTTTTGCCACCTTGCGAGATATTTTGGTTTGAAAAATTCGTAATTTTGTTCGTAAATCTCGAATTTCCTTCTAACAATTGAAAATATTGTTATGATTTAGTAGTTGAATGCTGTATTTTTATGTGCTGAATAAGTTTCTAGAACATTGTTAACCTAAAAAATTCGACCATGCAAAGTTATTCATTGTATACCAGTTTTTATAAGGTTAAATGGTTTATAAGGTTATTATCTAAAATTAAGTTATATTTTGTTAGTTTCAATAGATAGACCCATAGTGTCTTTGACAAAGTTTTTCTGTACATTATTTCTGACAGCTTTACCAAAGACGCCATTTTGTTTCAACAAATTTGAAAAAAATAAAATTCCTATCTCACTTTTAGGTGAATTAATCAGAAATAAAATTTTCTCAAATGATACCCCTCGATGTATGCACCATACTTGCTGAACATACTATGCCATTTAAAGCACGATTTCATACCGAAAAAGCTGACGATCACGTTTTTCGGGATTTCAACCACTGTGCAACGGTCGGAAAAATGCGAAATTTTTCCAAAACTAATTTCAACGAGTTTTCACTACATTATCTTCTTAAGTTACTCAAAGTAATCTTAAAGTAACATTACGGTTATTTTAGAAAAGGTTGGTCTCTATATACCAGAAAATGAAATGCAAAGGATTTTTTTTTCCTTTTTATTTATGATATTTTCGGTTATTTTAAGACAATAATGTTAATGTAACTTGGCAAACTTAGATAATGTCTGTCTGTGTGTATGTACATGTACATTGTGTATATAATATTCAAAATGTAATTGTGTATATAATATATTCAAAACACTAGAATTTCATCAAGTGTGTAGGAAAAAACACGTTTCGAACACTTATACTCATCCGATTTGCTCGCAACAAATTGAATTTGACAAGATTTGGAACATTGAATATAAACAAATATTGATACTGGGACTTATCCACCTAACAGTGTTCAATTTGACTTTTCTTATATACAATAAACTTTAATTTAAAAAAATCAAAAAGCTTCAACTTGCAAATCTGCGAATATGTGCAACATTTCTCGACGCTATCTGAAAGGTCTGATGATACTCTAAAATGTGGTATATGTACAGTAGCTGGGAAATGCAGCAATAAAATACTTTTTTCACTATTAAAAACGCCAAATTTTCAGAAATATTCAATTACGTTGCTAAAAAAATAAACTCCTTTTTAATATTTTTTTTAAATTTGTTTAATGGTGGATAAAATCCTTATGGTCTGACAGTTTTAATAGTAGTCAAGTAGTAGTCTAGTAGATATTTACAAAGTTCTAAAAACTCATATGCGAATATGTACATTATGTGGAAGATATTGATTTGAAAAATGTATTGGAGGTAAACTTTCCCTTCGATGGGACTCGAACCCACGACTCTCAGTACGCTAGACTGGTGCTTTAACCAACTAAGCTACGAAGGACCTCCGTCGGCCTTCGCAACCTAGCGGCTACTGAATGAGATCGACAGGGTTTGCAGAAATCGCTCTCAATAGATAACGAACAACGATAAAAGAGAAGCAAAAACTGTTCCGAATCATAACAATTTATTTTTATTTTATCATCAGACTAAGGCCGGAGTGGCCTGTGCTGCACATATATGACTTCTCCATTCAGCTCGGTTCATGGCTGCACTTTGCCAACCGAATCATAACAAGCCATGATAATAAATTTATCAAACTTGTATACAAGTGCGAAAAAACAGAATCGGATAGGCAGCCCCCACATAAAAATGGTGATTCTCGCTTTGTTTTCGCTCCTTTCGTGTTGGTTACTGCACAGTTGTGTAGAACAAGTTGAAATGCATCATCAGAGCCAGTCCTCCCCGCATTTGGAGCTTCTAAAAAAATATCATGGGGTATAGCATCCCGAATCAGTTCTCTATCATGACAGCTGGCGAAAAAAGTTTCTCGCGGTATGCTACATATCGTATATGTATACAGAGATGGTAAGTGAGAGACTTTCTCTTTCTCTTTGGGATTCAATCCCTGGATCTCGAGATTCCCAATTTGGACGCATAGTCAAATCACTCGCAATCCATTTGTCAAGACAACACTTCCACATGTGCATAGTACACGTTCACATTAGAGGAGCATGAGTATTTAGAATGTCTGTCGGCTACACACATTCTTCATCAGCAACTATACAAGTCCTCGCTCAAATGGTCATATTCCTAACAAGATTGCTTGCAGCTTGCATGAAATATAGACGATTCACGTCAAATGTTATATACATTTAGGTGTTCACTGCATCACAGTAGTCTCTACTGCAGCTGCTGGTTTTGTTCAAGACGCCACCAGCGCTGCAGTTTCGACATAATCTGTTGAGACGCTGTGTTCACCGCATTCCATATTATCTCTTCCCGACACATTCTCTCAACGAGGTTGTCCGGGGTTGTATCCATGCCGCTGACGAGCATGGTAAGAAATAGAATGGAAGAAGAAAAGAAGAAAACGGAGGAATAAGTAAGAATAAAGAAGGAAGACGGAAGAAGGAAGAAGGAAGACGGAAGAAAGAAGAAGGAAGAAGATAGAAGGAAAAAGGAAGAAGAAAGAAGAAAAAAGGAAGAAGGAAGAAGGAAGAAGGAAGAAGAAAGAAGGTGGAAGGAACAGGAAAGAAGAAAAAAAGGAAGAATGGAAGAAGGAAGGAGGAAAAAGGAAGAAGGAAGAAGGAAGAGGGAAGAAGGAATAAAGTAGAAGGAAAAATGAAGAAGGAAGAATGAAAAAGAAAGAAGGAAGAGGGAAGAAGTAAGACGGAAGAAAGAAGAAGGAAAAAGAAATAATGAAAAAGGAAGAAGAGAGAAGGAAAAAGGAAGAAGGAAGAAGGAAGAAGGACCAAGGAAGAAGTAGGAAGGAAGAAGGCAGATGGAAGAAGGAAGAAGAAAGGAAGAAGGAAAAAGGAAAACAGAAGGAAAAAAGAAGAAAGAAGAAGAAAAAAGGAAGAAGGAAGAAGGAACAAAGAAGAAGGAAAAGTGAAGAAGGGAGAAGGAAGATGGAAGAAGGAAAAGATAGAAGGAAAAGGGAAGAAGAAAGACGGAAGAAAGAAGAAGGAATGAAAAAAAAAGGAAAAAGGGAAGAAGAAAGAAGGAAAAAGGATCAAGGAAGAAGGAAGAAGGAAGAAGGAAGAAGGAAGAAGGAAGAAGGAAGAAGGAAGAAGGAAGAAGGAAGAAGGAAGAAGGAAGAAGGAAGAAGGAAGAAGGAAGAAGGAAGAAGGAAGAAGGAAGAAGGAAGAAGGAAGAAGGAAGAAGGAAGAAGGAAGAAGGAAGAAGGAAGAAGGAAGAAGGAAGAAGGAAGAAGGAAGATGGAAGAAGGAAAGAAAGAAAGAAAGAAGGAAGAGCTTGAGCTTGAGCTTGAGCTTGATTGACTGCTCGTAGTTGCTACTCCATTATGACCAGATCAGCTGTTCTTGCACAGGGAACCAACAGATGTTTGCTTGGGACTAGCACACATCTTCAATGTACAAGTACTGGTGATCTCATTTGTTAGGTCATACTGGCGCCTGCCACGTCAGAATGCAAGTCAATGTAGGGAAGGGGAGGAAATGATGATGCAATCACTCGCCCACTGCAAGCCGAATATACCTCTGCACTTGCCACGAGTTCTTGCGGAATTTGTTGGAATTTCTGGGTTAGGTTGGAGAGGCAGAGGTACGTCTTGGTTAACGAGCTGCCAATGTGATAGATAGGAGAAGGTAACTGATGGAATTTCTAATTGGATGTAGGAAACGAGCTCTATAGTTCATTTCCAATTCTAGCAGATTACTGTTAGAATACTCAAGTTGAAGGTATAGGAATAAAAATGGAAACGGTATGAAAGTCCATTTCCAGTTCTAGCGATTGCTAGAACATGAGAAATATAGAGGAAGATACAAAGTAGGAGAATGGAACGGACCTGGGATTGAACCCACGACCTCCTGCGTATGAGGCAGAAGCAGTAGCCATATGACTACCAAGCCCGCTTCGAAACAAGAGAGATCACGCACAGAACTGATTAATTTTATTACCGGCCGCGCAATGCAGAACACAATAATTCGTCCGACCGCGCGATCGTTCTGCTGTCCGAAATAAGAGAGATCACGCACAGAACTGATTCATTTTATTACCGGCCGCGCAATGCAGAACACAATAATTCGTCCGACCGCGCGATCGTTCTGCTGTCCGAAACAAGAGAGATCACGCACAGAACTGATTAATTTTATTACCGGCCGCGCAATGCAGAACACAATAATTCGTCCGACCGCGCGATCGTTCTGCGGTCCGAAACAAGAGAGATCACGCACAGAACTGATTAATTTTATTACCGGCCGCGCAATGAAAGAAAGAAAGAAAGAAGGAAGAAAGGAGAAAGAAGAAGAAAGAAGGAAGAAGAAGGAAGAAAGAAAAAGGAAGAAGAAAGAAGGAAAAAGGATCAAGGAAAAAGGAAGAAGGAAGGTGGAAGAAGGAAAGGAGGAAAGAAAGAAGGAAGAAAGAAGAAAGAAGAAAGAAGGAAGATGGAAGAAGAGAGAAGGAAGACGGAAGACGGAAGACGGAAGAAAGGAAGGAAGAAGAAGGAAGAAGAAAGAAGGAAAAAGGAAAAAGGAAGTAGGAGGAAGGAAGGAATAAGTAAAAGGAAGAAGGACGAAGGAAGAAAGAAGAAGGAATAAGAAAGAAGAAAGAAGGAAAAAGGAAGAAGGAAGAAGGAAGAAAAAAGAAGAAAGAAGAAAGAAGAAAGAAGGAAGAAGAAAGAAGAAAGAAGAAAGAAGAAAGAAGAAAGAAGGAAGAAGGAAGAAAAAAAGAAGGAAGAAGGAAGACGGAAGAAAGAAGAAGGAAGAAGGAAGAATGAAGAATGAAGAATGAAGAAGGAAGAAAGAAGAAGGAAGTAGGATGAGAGAAGGAGGAAGAAGGAAGAAGGAAGAAAGAAGAAGACAGATATAACAAGGAAGATGCAAGAGAGGAGAAGGAAGAAAGAACTTATCATTTTTCACTTTTTGCTCTTTTTTGCTAATTCGGCCTAATGGCCGTTCGGCCTAATGACCATTCGGCCTAATGACCTTCGGCCAAATGGCCTGACACCGTGGAATTTGACCTGACCATGCTTCCTACTAATCCAATTCGTTACCTCCGGAATCAGTCTGTGGGTCCTACTACTTTTGACTGCAGTGTCCCATGCTCTTTGCCATTTTAGCAACGAAGCTGCTCTCTTGACACGTCGCACTTGCATCATCCCAGCAATGACGCACACCGCCTCATAAGATATGGTGCGGTATGCACTTGCAACCCGCAGACACATCAGCCGGTGTACCCTGATTAATTTTTTAACATTGCACCCGGCCTCTAGTGCTTTGGACCATGCTGGTACGCCGTATGGGATAATAGATAATGCTACACCCGCTATAAGCCCACGCACCTGACTTTGCACAAATTTGCCAATGAAACCCTTTGGCATACATAATCGACGTGGCTCGTAAAACTGAGCTCATCCATCATGTCCAGATGCTTTAATGTCCTCGCGGAGTTAACTGTCCTCACGGAGGTAACTGATCCAGACGGAGTGGTCAGGGTTGTGAAAGTTCGCACTCCTAGTGGTGCTGCAAAGCAAGACCATGCTGAGGGTGGCTGGGTTCGATTCCCGGTGCCGGTCTAGGCAATTTTCGGATTGGAAATTGTCTCGACTTCCCTGGGCATAAAAGTATCATCGTGTTAGCCTCATGATATACGAATGCAAAAATGGTAACTTGGCTTAGAAACCTCGCAGTTAATAACTGTGGAAGTGCTTAATGAACACTAAGCTGCGAGGCGGCTTTGTCCCAGTGTTGGGGATGTAATGCCAGTAAGAAGAAGAAGAAGAAGTGGTGCTGTTTACAAACGACAGTCATCCCGCATCTGTTTGCTGCCGTTCGAGAAGTTGCCCGACAAGGACCTGAACGATTTCAGGCCGTTGTCGGGCAACTTGTCGGGCAGCTACGCAGCGTGAAGTGAATTGAATTGGAAACTATGTGTCGCTATACTAGAATAGGTACCCGCCATGTTAGGGCTAGGAGTAAGTAAATAGCGCTACACCCTATTTATCATCATGTAGCATAAATTCCTAATATAAGCTTCTCAAAAACCGCGAAAAATTGAGATGAACGTTATTTTTGACAACCGACCCGGCAACGAAATAAGGACTATGATTGGAACCGAGTCAACCTGGAACCTGGAATGTCAGGACCCTAAATGAATCTGGACGAGTGAGCCTTCAAGAAGGCCGATGGCCCAGATCCGGAGAACGTGAATTCCGAGCCGTGGACCCCTCGACGAACACTGCATTTAAATATAACATCTATCCCAGCGGCGGCGGAAAAGCAAAGCATGAAGTTGGTTTCGTAGTGATGGGCAAGCAGATGAAGCGAGTGATGCGGTTGAAACCCATTAGCGAACGAGTCTGTGTGTTGAGGATACGGGGCAAATTCTTCAATTTCAGCCTAATCAACGTTTACGCACCAACAAACGATAAATCCGACGACGTGAAGGACACGTTTTATGAATGTCTTGATAAAGCCTATGGAGAGTGCCCAAAGCATGACGTGAAAATTGTTATCGGAGACGCTAACGCTCAAAGAGGACTTTTTCCGTCCCATAATCGGTAGGGAGAGCCTTCACTCCGCTACCAGACGGCTAGTAAAGTTCGCTGCGGCCAGAGGGATGACCATCAGTAGCACCTACTTTGCTCGAAATAATATCGAAATATCATCGAGCACAACAGCACGAGAAGTGGTAGGCACTGCACAGAGGCGACCCAGGACGGGTTGGTTCGATGTGGAGTGTCAGAGAGTGACAGGCGAGAAGAACGTTGCCAGAAGCCGGATGTTGGTGTCGGGTACCCGATCGAATAGAGATCGGTACAAGGAAGCAAGAGCAGCCGAAAAACGAACCCACCGCAGGAAGAAAAAAGAGTACGAAGAACAAGTTATTAGTGAGGAAACGATATGCGGAGGTTTTATGAGTCTGTCAATGGCGTGAGAAGAAAGACACCGCCTGCTCCCGTCATGTGCGACGACCAACAAGGGAATTTGCTGACAGATAAAACTGAAGTGGTTGCCAGGTGGAAGCAACACTTCGAGACTTTGTTGAATGGAGGAAGTGACGGTGCATCGTTGAACAGAATAAATATTAGCGACGATGGACAAGCTGTGGAGTCACCTACACTAGATGAGGTTAAAAAAGCTGTTAAAGAGCTGAAAAACAATAAGGCTGCGGGGAAGGACCAGCTCCCGGCTGAACTTCTCAAACATGGCAGTGAGCAGCTTTATGAAGTTCTGCACCATATTATGTCGAAAATATGAGTAGACGAGGAAATGCCTGCTAGCTGGTTGGACGGTCTCATTTGCCCTCTCTTTAAAAAAGGGCACAGACTGGAGTGCGCCAATTACCGAGGAATAACCCTCCTTAATTCGGCGTACAAAATTATGTCCGGTATTCTGTTCAACAGATTGAAACCGCTTGCAAAGTCCTTCGTTGGCGAATACCAAGCAGGTTTTCGTGAGGGCCGATCAACGACGGATCAAATGTTTACCCTGAGACAAATCCTTGATAAATTCCGGGAGTACAACTTGCAGACACATCATCTGTTTATTGATTTTAAGGCGGCGTACGATTCAGAGAAACGGAATGAATTATGGCAAATTATGCTTGAACATGGTTTTCCGGCGAAACTGATACGGCTTATTCGTATAACGTTGGACGGATCGAAGTCAAGTGTAAGGGTTGCGGATGAAATATCGACCTCATTTGTTACCTTAGATGGATTATAGCGCTCGAGGGAGTGATTGGGAGAGCTGGTGTGCAAAGAAGCGGTACCGTTATCACAAGAAAGCATATGCTTCTGGGATTTGCGGACGATATCGATATTATCGGGATCGATCGCCGTGCCGTGCAAGAGGCTTTTGTGCCTTCTAAGAGGGAGGCAGCGAGGATTGGACTCACGATCAATACCAGCAAAACGAAGTACATGGTCGCTGGCAATCAACGTGCGTTCATTAGTGGTGGTGGTAGCGAAATGGTGCTGGATGGTGAAACATTTGAAGTGGTAGAAGAATTTGTGTATCTTGGAACATTAGTGACGTGCGATAACAATGTTATCCGCGAAGTGAAAAGGCATATTGCAGCTGCAAATAGGGATTATTACAGACTTCGTAACCAGCTTAAGTCCCGTAGTCGGCAAACGAAAACAGAACTCGCGCTATATACTACTCTGATTCTTCCGGTGGCTTTATACGGCCATGAAACATGGACGTTAAAGGAGGCTGATCGGAGAGCTTTCGGAGTGTTTGAGCATAAGGTGCTGCAGACAATACTCGGCGGTAAACAGGAGAACGGTATCTGGCGGCGTCGCATGAACCACGAATTGTACCAGTTGTATAAAGGGTTGGATATTATGAGGCTTATACAACACGGCAGACTACGGTAGGCTGGTCACGTTGTTCGTATGGCAGAAGAACGTCAAGCGAAGATAATATTTAGTAGAGAACCCGGAAGAGGCTGCAGGCTTCGTGGAAGGTAACGTTCACGATGGCTTTTTGTAGTTGAAGAGGACCTGAGGGCGCTCAATTTTCAGGGGAACTGGAAGCGATTTTCCCAGGATCGGGTCCAGTGGAGAAGGATACTCCATTCGGCGTAGGTTCATCAAGTATCAAGTAAGTAGCGTAAATTCTCTTTTTAACGAAATCGCTCTTAATCTCACCGAGTTGAGGACATGTGAATGTAGCGAGAAATTAATGTAGCTCGCAAGTTTTTAGTTGGCAAATAAATCTCTTCAAAGTCGGTCGCTGGATTACGTTACTCGATCAAACTGTTGTCTTCTTTGCTGAAAGTTAAATAAGTGCCATAACAAAAATAATAGTTTCAATCTATATTATTTTTCTAAAGAATGATTCAACAATTTGAATCTTTGATTATTTACGTTAAACTATAGAATACTTCAATTCATGACAAACCCATTAAAAACTTTTGAACAAACTAATCCCGTTCATGCATTCCCAACAAGGAAATCAGATTGATGTAAGTTACGAGACTATTGACCCATCGCCTAATTTTCTTTTTTGCGCGCGTGGCATAAATTTGGTTCCGGATTTCACGGAGTGTGGACAGAACGATGGCTTTTGGCGACGGCAGAGAGTGGTAGCGGAATCAGAGGCGTTTGATGTGTACTAAAATATAATTTTAACCGAATAACTATTAAAATTGGCGGACACCCTGTAATATATATTCCATTGAAACATATAAGAACAAATGGTTTTACGACTAAATCAAACTCACCTCCCAATAACCGGTGGCGTCATCGGTTTTCACCTCGCTGTACGCCAACACCGCCGACGATTTGCTGCTCTTGAAGTCAAACTTGAGATTCAGCGTGTCTTTGGTGCTCAGCGGCCACCAAATGTGCGACTTGGCGTACGAAAACGTGATTGGTATGACGTCGACTTCGATTTCGCGGAATTCCTCCTCCAGCACTCCGATATAGTGCAGCTTGGGGTTGGCCTTCTTCAGCTCGAACAGCACCGACACGTCGTTGTAGAAAACGTACTTTAAAGAACCGACAAAATTGTTGTTTGAGGCGAGACCCTTCCGTTTCGATAGGTTCGGGCCACCGCCGAAGTAGATTTCCGGATCGAAGAGAAGATTGTGAATGGCGCCGGGTATTTCGATGATCTTCATGTGGTCGTCCAAAATGGCTGTCACTTGGTTGTTGTCGTGGAAAATTGTCAGATTGTGCCAATAGTGCTTGGTGAGGTCCTGGCCGAGCATGGCCGTCATGACGCCATCACCGAAATCCATCTCGATGTAGGCCGAGTGGTTTTTGATGGAGGCTGCAATATACTGCGGTTTGAGGGATTCCCCGCTGGCGTAAAACAGAGCCGAGTCATCGTAGTTCGTTTTGAACATCAGGCTGATGCGGGTTACGGGCGAGTGCACGCGGTCCTTCCAGTCATAGATCCGATAGGAAACGTAGCTCGAACCTCGCAGCGTTAATACTGTTGCGGCTGTTTTGGGACGTTTAAAATTGGATAATTAGAAAATGATTAAATGGTGCGGTTGTGCCTTCGTCCAGCCAGCCGACAGTCCTATACTCACTATAGATATCACAGTGTTCGCCCTCGTACTTTGTCCCGAAGCAGTCGCACGAAATGTCGTAGTAGTGGTTAACGCAACGGGACCCTGGAAACAGAGGTTTTGCCGAGAGTGGCATTTGTTGCGACAGCCTTCCTTCACGTTCTCGTGTTTGGTGGCGATGAGGGGCGTGATTGGCAGCAGATCCGATGCCGCTTTACCCGAGCTGAGGACCACGTTTCGGATGCAGCCAACAAATGACTCAATTATGTATTTGACGCCGTGTAGTTTTTCCTCGGAGCTGAGGCCTGCGAAGAGACGGGAGAAAATGATTTATGGTAGGCTATCTGAACATTTCACTTCAATTTTTGCATGACAAGTTTTGGCATGGAACTATAAGAAAGGTCGTAGTGTATAAAGTCGGGAGAGACTCTTTGTCAACTAATTTCCAGAACATGTTTCTTCGCCTTCTCATTTGCAAAGTATCACAATCTCCTAATCATTTTTAATTTATCTTAAAAAGGTGTTGCCCTCCTAGGGCGAGGCTGGGATTAAAGTAATTTTAATCAATCTCCTCTATTGCTTCACACCTTTAAGGCCCTTTCTCCTATATTAGCAATCCGTTTCGAGAAGATGTAGCGCACAGCATCAGGGATAACAAATGGGAGCCAATGGGCTACCGAGAAGGGTGGCTAATGGGGTGTCTCGCCTTTTGGTAAAATGAGAGGATAGCAGCTCCTTCCAAGATGAGCTTGTCTAAGATAAATAGGTTCCTAATTAAGTAATACTTTTGTCAACAAAATAGTGAGACTGGGAGCTTCGTTAGGATGGCACGTGGCCTTCTGCGAAGAAACGTTGTTGTAGGTGATGTCATGGAATAAGCAATGTTGTCAAACTGCGTTTACTTTTGAAAAGTTTGAATTAGCATCCCTTTGTTGCACAGATAGTGTGGAAAAGTTAAAAAAAATCAGTTTTTCTTTTGGAACTGCTTATTAACAAGATTAAATATTAGGTACAAAATGCAGCTAAACCTGTTTGAGGAAATAACTGATCTTGTGAATAAAATTTCGAAAAGATAATGTATAAGGAATATGAACAATTTTATCTGGTAGAACGATTATAAATTTCCTCAGTAATTTTTATGTTATAAATTATTCTAAGGCGTAATCAGAAGCTACTTACGTACCAGAGTAGCTCAGTAGCTCAGGATCTGTAAAATAATGTATTGCACTGGTACCAATGCAAATTGTGCAGTACATACCAACCGAATTGAGTGTCTCAATTTGAGACTTGCACTTTGATAGTTTGGCTATGTGTACAGATATTTTATGCTCGATATAATAAAATATACAAACATAGAGCAATCTAAACATCCAAATAATTGAATAATTATCACTCGATTTGGTCTAATAAACAACCAAATTATTTTTCAGATTATCTTCCATCTACTCATTGGGCTTCTCTGGAGGACCTTCTTCGATCTAATCGATGCCGTGGATTTCCCACTAGAAGACGAGATATTCCAGAAAATAAAAATCCTTTCCACTCCATACAAGAAAACACCACCAGCAGAAGCTCGCTCCGAAGAATTTAATTAATGAACTTAAACTTTATCCAATCTGTTGGCGGAGCGCTGCTGCTCACTATAGGTGGTATACTTGGATGCTATGTATATGAATGGACCTCCCCGGTCCCAAGCCAGCAGTAGCCCATTGCTTTGGGGACCGATCCGGCTGAGGAAGGGGCAACAAATTTATTTCGCCTTGCACCAGATGCTAATGGGTGTAAATTTAATTTCTTGGCTACAACGGAACGGACCTTTCGGCTCTTCGGAGACCTCCTCGGCCGGAGGGTGTAGAATGAAGTGTTGAAGAAAAGAGTTTGGATAAGGAATAGCTCAGCTGGTGCTCATCTGGAAGTGGAATTGTACCATGGCTTAAGGCAGGTTTTCCAGAATTGCACCTTTTCGAGGTCTGTCATTGCCACGTTTCGTAGTTTAAAAGTTTTACAGCATAATGGTACTACTGTAGTACTGCTGCAACAGTTCCGTTATGGTTCAGCAGTTAGTGTGCAGCAAATTAGCATTATGGGAAAAGTTGTTCGACATCATTGAGTACCTTCTTGGAGACCGGAAATGAATTGCTGTTAACACATTTTCTTCGTGATTGTCGTCATCGTTGTTCTTACCATAAAGTCAGGTGTGGTGAATTGTCCCACAGTTAGGCGGTTTTGAACTTATCCAATTTATTGCAATGAATTCCCAAATCAAATTTTTCCCTGTCAAAATGCAACTCATAGCGATGTCTCCCAGCAGGGTAGCTGAATTAATTCCGATTTTCTACCGTTTGGTTACGTGCTTGATATTGGCACTCTCTTCCGGACAGTCAGTGTGGCTGTATGGCACCTTCCGGCTTATGAAACGTCACATAGATCCGCCGGATATTGGCCAACCAAGTGCAAACTGGCCATAAAGCAAAAGCCATAAGCCAAGGATATGGCCGTGGAGAGCTTGATGAAATCGCACCAATCAATACCCGTAAATCTTCCGGTGTGTCTGACCCAATTTGTGTGCTGCATTTTCATCGTTCTTGATCTGGCACCAAAGGGGACTTCTCTGGGGCGAACTTTACAACTCAGATGGTTCTCACATCCGGTCGGTATCCACCCGGAGATGAAGATGATGATGAAGAAGAAGACAAACAAGAAGAGAGTGTTTATGTCAGATAGGTGCGGTTTATGAAACTGACTTCCATTCCCTTGGACGGTGTTGAGAGAGTGAATTTTTGAAGGCAAAAGCGATGACAAAGTGACTTCCGGAGGGCAATGGTAGTGTGGCTGCAGCTCGTGTCATTGCTGCAGGCACAGATGGTATTTATTTGGAATGACGTGGCTTTAGTCAGAGATGATAGAAGAGTAGTCGGTAAATTTGAAGAACTGCTTAAGCCTTTGAAGTATGGTTTGGAAAAAAAAATGCAACATAGGGTTCAGTGACGGGAAATGTCATATCGATGTCATGGGGCTAATTTGTTAATAACTTTTTTCACAAGTAATTTACAATCGTATGTTTTATATAAACATAAAGCACTCAAAGGATACTAAAAATTTGTCTAATAGGTCATTGCTCTAAAACTAAAATTGGCGGCGTGAGAGCCGAATTAGTGTCAAATGACATTAATGTCATAGGGTTGATAGGGTTGATCTGTAATTTGATGTTTCAAGTTTATTTTCATTATTAGTCCTATTTATTTCTCTTCTTCATCTTATTTTTGAGGAAGCTAAGTTTCATTTTTTTTTTTTAATTTTGTGGAGGAAAAGTTTTTTAATGAGATTTACATATCAAAAAGCTTTTTTATTATTATTGTCTTTATTAGGAGACTTTCAGCCCGAGGCTGGCTCGTCTCCATATCAAAAAGCTAATCAAGCCTCTTTGAACTGGTATTAAGGCTTCTGGAAACGCTATTTACGGCTTCAAGAGAAGTTCTTTCAAAGCTTCTAAAGAAATTATTAGAAAGCTTCTGGTAAGCTTTTTTGAAGCCATTTCAAAGGTTTAAAGGAGGCCTTTCAAAGTGGCTGGAGAAGGTTATTCTTAGAAGCTTCTCTAAAATCTTCCCACAGAGCTCTCCGGAGCTTTGGCCTTTTTCTGAAGCTTTGAAAGAGCTTTCCCAGAAGCTTTGAAAGAGCTACCCCAAAGGTAAGCTGCTGGAGAAGCTGTTTCAAAGCTTCTGGAAAACGGAGACGAGCCAGCCTCGGGCTCAAAGACTCCCTAATAAAGACATAAGAAAAAAGCTTCTGGAGAAGCTCTTCCAAAGCTTCTGGAGAAGCTCTTCCAAAGCTTCTGGAGAAGCTCTTCCAAAGATTCTGGAGAAGCTCTTCCAAAGCTTCTGGAGAAGCTCTTCCAAAGCTTCTGGAGAAGCTCTTCCAAAGCTTCTGGAGAAGCTCTTCCAAAGCTTCTGGAGAAGCTCTTCCAAAGCTTCTGGAGAAGCTCTTCCAAAGCTTCTGGAGAAGCTCTTCCAAAGCTTCTGGAGAAGCTCTTCCAAAGCTTCTGGAGAAGCTCTTCCAAAGCTTCTGGAGAAGCTCTTCCAAAGCTTCTGAAGAAGCTCTTTCAAAGCTTCTGGAGAAGCTCTTTCAAAGCTTCTGGAGAAGCTCTTTCAAAGCTTCTGGAGAAGCTCTTTCAAATGTTCCAAAGCTTCTGGAGAAGCTCTTCCAAAGCTTCTGGAGAAGCTTCAGTTTCGAGAAGCCTTTCAAAGCTTCTGGATAAGCTCTTTTCGAAGCTTCTGGAGAAGTTTCAAAGCTTCTGGAGAAGTTCTTCAAAGCTTCTGGATAGTTGCTCAAAGCTTCTGGAGAAGCTGTTTTAAGCTTCTGGAGAAGCTGTTTCAGCTTCTGGATAGCCTTTCAAAGCTTCTGGAGAAGCTCTTCAAAGTCGAGAAGCTCTTCAAAGCTTCTGGAGAAGCTCTTCAAAGCTTCTGGAGAAGCCTTTCAGCTTCTGGAGAAGCCTTCAGCTTCTGGAGAAGCTCTTTCAAAGCTTCTGGAGAAGCTCTTCAAAGCTTCTGGAGAAGCTCTTTCAAGCTTCCTGGAGAAGCTCAGCTTTTTCAAAGTTTCCGCTTCCTGGAGAAGCTCTTCAAAGCTTCTGGAGAAGCCTTTCAAAGCTTCCTGGAGAAGCTCTTTCAAAGCTTCTGGAGAAGCTCTTTCAAAGCTTCTGGAGAAGCTCTTTCAAAGCTTCCGGAGAAGCTCTTTTCAAAGCTTCCTGGAGAAGCTCTTTCAAAGCTCTGGAGAAGCTCTTTCAAAGCTTCTGGAGAAGCTCTTCAGCTTCCTGGAGAAGCTCTTCAAAGCTTCCTGAGAGTTTCAAAGCTTCTGAGATGTTTCAAAGCTTCTGGAGAAGCTCTTCTGTGCTTCCTGGAGAAGCTCTTTCAGCTTCCTGGAGAAGCTCTTTCAAAGCTTCCTGGAGAAGCTCTTTCAGCTTCTGGAGAAGCCTTTCAAAGCTTCTGGAGAAGCTTCAAAGCTTCTGGAGAAGCCTTCAAAGTTTCTGGAGAAGCTCTTCAAAGCTTCTGGAGAAGCTCTGAAAAAGCTTCTGGAGAAGCTCTGAAAAAGCTTCTGGAGAAGCTCTTTCATAGCTTCTGGAGAAGCTCTTCCAAAGCTGCTGGAGAAGCTCTTCCAAAGCTTCTGAGAAGCTCTTCAGCTTCTGGAGAAGCTCTTTCAGCTTCTGGAGAAGCTCTTCAAAGCTTCTGGAGAAGCCTTTCAGCTTCCTGGAGAAGCTCTTTCAAAGCTTCCTGGAGAAGCTCTTCAGTTTCCTGGAGAAGCTCTTTCAAAGCTTCTGGAGAAGCCTTCAGCTTCCTGGAGAAGCTCTTCAGCTTCTGGAGAAGCCTTTCAAAGCTTCCTGGAGAAGCTCTTTCAAAGCTCTGGAGAAGCCTTCAAAGCTTCCTGATAGCCTTCAAAGCTTCTGGAGAAGCCTTCAGTTTCCTGGAGAAGCCTTTCGCTTCTGGAGAAGCTCTTCAAAGTTTCCTGAGAAGCTCTTCAAAGCTTCCTGAGAAGCTCTTTCAAAGCTTCAGCCTTTCAAGCCTTCCTGGAGTAGTTCAAAGCTCTGGAGAAGCTCTTTCAAAGTTTCCTGAGAAGCCTTCAGCTTCCTGAGAAGCTCTTTCAGTTTCCTGGAGAAGCTCTTTCAGTTTCCTGAGAAGCTCCTTCAAGCTTCCTGGAGAAGCCTTCCAGCTTCCTGGAGAAGCTCTTCCAAAGCTTCTGGAGAAGCTCTTCCAAAGCTTCTGGAGAAGCTCTTCCAAAGCTTCCTGAGAAGCTCTTCCAAAGCTTCTGGAGAAGCCTCCAAAGCTTCTGGAGAAGCCTTCCAAAGCTTCCTGGAGAAGCTCTTCCAAAGCTCTGGAGAAGCCTTCCAAAGTTTCCTGAGCAGCCTCCAAAGCTCTGGAGAAGCCTTCCAGCTTCTGGAGAAGCCTTCCAGTGCTTCTGAGAAGCTCTTCCAAAGCTTCCTGGAGAAGCTTCCAAAGCTTCCTGAGAAGCTTCCAAAGCTTCTGGAGAAGCTCTTCCAAAGCTTCTGAGAAGCTCTTCCAAAGCTTCTGGAGCAGCTCAGCTTCCTGGAGAAGCTCAAAGCTTCTGGGAGGCCCAAAGCTTCTGAGAAGCTCTTCCAGCTTCCTGGAGAAGCTCCAGCTTCTGGAGCAGCCCTGAGAAGTTTCCAGTTTCCAGAAGCTCTTCCAAAGCTTCTGGAGAAGCCTTCCAAAGCTTCTGGAGAAGCTCTTCCAAAGCTCTGGAGAAGCTCTTCCAAAGCTTCCTAGAAAAGCTCTTCCAAAGCTTCTGGAGAAGCTCTTCCAAAGCTTCTGGAGAAGCTCTTCCAAAGCTTCTGGAGAAGCTCTTCCAAAGCTTCTGGAGAAGCTCTTCCAAAGCTTCTGGAGAAGCTCTTCCAAAGCTTCTGGAGAAGCTCTTCCAAAGCTTCTGGAGAAGCTCTTTCAAAGCTTCTGGAGAAGCTCTTCCAAAGCTTCTGGAGAAGCTCTTTCAAAGCTTCTGGAGAAGCTCTTTCAAAGCTTCTGGAGAAGCTCTTTCAAAGCTTCTGGAGAAGCTCTTTCAAAGCTTCTGGAGAAGCTCTTTCAAAGCTTCTGGAGAAGCTCTTCCAAAGCTTCTGGAGAAGCTCTTCCAAAGCTTCTGGAGAAGCTCTTCCAAAGCTTCTGGAGAAGCTCTTCCAAAGCTTCTGGAGAAGCTCTTCCAAAGCTTCTGGAGAAGCTCTTCCAAAGCTTCTGGAGAAGCTCTTTCAAAGCTTCTGGAGAAGCTCTTTCAAAGCTTCTGGAGAAGCTCTTCCAAAGCTTCTGGAGAAGCTCTTGCAAAGCTTCTGGAGAAGCTCTTTCAAAGCTTCTGGAGAAGCTCTTTCAAAGCTTCTGGAGAAGCTCTTTCAAAGCTTCTGGAGAAGCTCTTTCAAAGCTTCTGGAGAAGCTCTTTCAAAGCTTCTGGAGAAGCTCTTTCAAAGCTTCTGGAGAAGCTCTTTCAAAGCTTCTGGAGAAGCTCTTTCAAAGCTTCTGGAGAAGCTCTTTCAAAGCTTCTGGAGAAGCTCTTTCAAAGCTTCTGGAGAAGCTCTTTCAAAGCTTCTGGAGAAGCTCTTTCAAAGCTTCTGGAGAAGCTCTTCCAAAGCTTCTGGAATAGTTCTTCCAAAGCTTCTGGAGAAACTCTTCCAAAGCTTCGGAAGAAGCTCTTCCAAAGCTTCCGAAGAAGCTCTTCCAAAGCTCTTTCAAAGCTTCCGGAGAAGCTCTGTCAAAGCTTCTGAAGAAGCCCTGTCAAAGCTTCTGAAGAAGCTCTTTCGAAGCTTCCGGAGAAGCTTTTTCGAAGCTTCCGGAGAAGCTCTTTCGAAGCTTCCGGAGAAGCTCTTTCGAAGCTTCCGGAGAAGCTCTTTCGAAGCTTCCGGAGAAGCTCTTTCGAAGCTTCCGGAGAAGCTTTTCAAAGCTTCCGGAGAAGCTCTTTCAAAGCTTCCGGAGAAGCTCTTCCAAAGTTTCCGGAGAAGCTCTTCCAAAGCTTTGTAGCCGGCAAGGAGCGATCCGTCCTTAAAAGCACGTGGCTTAAGCGCCACTCCATTAAGGAGACCACGGCCCAAGTTAATTTGCCCGGATGAGACTCCTAAAGGGCGAGTCCATTTATTTCCCAGATAGGATTTACGGATCGTTCCAACTGGCTACGAGCTAATTCTTGCCAAACGGTATCACCCTAATTATCGCAGCATGCTTTACAGCCACGAAGCCACTCAGAGAGACGGTGAGAGCCCACCACACCTAATACACTCTAAGCGTGAGTGCGCCTATCATCATCGGCAGACTCTCTCCGCTCGCCTGCTCTTCTACAACGAATTGGAAGCATACAACATACCCAGTCAAACTCGCAAAGAAACACAGAGGACGGGACTCGCAACTATGATGACGCGTTGTGACGAAAAATACAATTAATGAACAAATTTGCTAGGGAAAGACTGTTTATTAAGCGACATGGAAAACATTAATGAACATTTATTTCCTTACTTCTAATAGGGACACATATTTATTGGGGGACAGTCGCATATGCTTCTATTTGTGTTGGTGTTCGTTCATACTATTCCCTAGCTGTGTGCGGTTTAATCTTCCCTAGCTTCTACTCTATTCGTGTGTGCTCTGTGCGTTCTGCGCTATTACGTGACGTCACAACTAACTTTCGCGCATCTCCTTCACATTCTGCGCTCCTGTTAACTGGTTAGGTGGTGGCAAATTAGCTCACGCACGCATGTGCACGGTCCGTGATGACGGACCCAATTACTTGTCGGCGGGGTAGCAGCTCACGACAAAGGAAAACAGCGCGATGGCTTTAGCGGCACATCCTTCAGTCTACGACTGGACAACAAATTCCTCCGCGGCGCCCTCCTTGGACGCCGCACTCCGTACAAAAAAAAATGGGAGACTCACCGTATCGATGGGGCTTACAGTCGATGACCGTTGGGCGGGGCCGATGCTCCCCGGGCAGGCAACGTTTGGCGATTGCTTCTCAATGAAGCGTGTTGTGAATCGCGATGGCGGTTTGCCGACGGGGTCACTTGATTGCCGGTAGCTTCCGTCCACTTAGAGGTCCCCTGGCCTCCTCGGACCGATATAGTGACGGATCGTCCGCTTCTGGCCGGTTGGCGACTGCCAGGAATCTTTCGTCCGTAGGGGATGAAGCGCGCGCTTGGGTGCGCGGAATTCGCTGCGGGTGAAATATAAAGCCAATCTGGCAGAACAACACATAACGAGCACAAGCACCGTCTCGCACATCTAGAGCACATTTTTACCTTTTGTTTCACATTAATTACTACAACCACACACGAATAACACGCACACTTGATTTGCCTACAGCAACTAGAGAACGAACAAATAATTTATTAATTAACTATATTTAACGCCACTTTAAATTATCCTACTTGTAACAAACGAAACACTAACAACAAACGCGTACTTCCAACTCCTTGGAGAATCACGGACGAAATGATCGAGTCTGTGAATCCTCAGATTAAGGAAGGTGGGACTCGGACACAACCGGAAGTACGTCATTTCCCGACCCCTTTGTGTACAATCGTGGCTTTATCGGCACGATTGATAACTTGACCAGATAGTCGCGCTGCTATCCCTTTCCCACCTTATCCAGGAAACAAATGGCCTCGACCTTGGAAAGCTTGGCTGCTTGATTAATGCTCGCTTGCCTATGTCAAGGGAACATTATATTTAAGTTTATTGGCGATAGAAAGATTTGTATACTTACAATCTAATTTATTTACAAAATCTATTTACAAACTATGTACAAAATTACTGAATGCTACAGCTTCCGGAGAAGCTCCTTCAAAGCTTCTGAAGAAGCTCTTTCAAAGCTTCTGGAGAAGCTCTTTCAAAGCTGAAGAATGTCATTCAAAGCTTCTGCAGAAGCTTCTTCAACGATTTTGGAGAAGCTCTTTAAAATCGTTCGGAAAAGTTCTTTTAAAACTTCTAGAGAAGTTCTTTCAAAGCTTCTGAAGAAGCTATTCCAAAGCTATTCAAAGCTTTTGGAGAAGCTTTTTCAAAACATTTTTAGTTTCTGGAGAAGCTCCTTTAAAGTTGCTCTTTCAAATGTTTTTTGGAAAGTTTTTCAAAGCTCTTTCAAATGTTTTTTGGAAAGTTTTTCTGGGATGACGCTGGAGATGCCCTGTCAAAGATTTTGGAGATGTTGCATGCTAATAAACATCGTTCATTAGCATGCAACATATATTTATGAGCTTTTAGAGTTATCTCATATGCCAAAATCTCAAGTTATAAATTGTACAGAACACCCCTATCAGAAAACTTCGTGACAACGAAAGTGCTTCCAATAGCAGTGAAAAGTGCGCCTTTAGCCTTCGACGGATGACACGATGTCAAGCTTCATTATCAATCTCTTTCCAACGGTACCAAGTCTTCATCGTTGTCGGCCTTCCCCATCGATGGTTAACGTCCCGATTGAACGGAGCCAATCGATGGGTTGACTTGACTTCCTTCTATTGGAAAGACAACTTGCGGGCTGTCGGCATGCCAGCGGTTAGCCTAAGGTCCGACACAGATAACGACGACACCACCGGCAACGACGAAGTTGTTGATGATAGTAATAAATTGTAAACATGCCAAGGTAAACCACAGGCCTTTTTCGATCGTTAGTTAGACGGAACGGGGGGTGGTTCTTTGCGACTACTTACCTCCCACCAGCACCACCGACATCAGGTTAATCGAGACGCCGTAGTTGGTTTCGTGATTTAGCCCTTTCAGGTAGACTTCTTCCTTGTGGTCATCAACTCGAGCTATCAACCGGGCCCCGTGCACGTCTATCCGCACCTGGAAGTGTTGGGTGGAGAGAAAGAGTGTTATCGCTTCGATCTAAAACCGGAGGAATTATGTGAGGGTGTGGACACCAAATTGCTACGATTACAGGAGAGATAGCTATGTGGTCATTAAAGGATGCGGTCTGGAAGAATGTAGTGTGTTTGTTGAAACACTGGTTACTCATCACATACAGAGTTGATTGGATTAGAATTTGAAATGTTTTGAGTTGAATTTCGGTCATAATTCCATTTTGACTGACAATGAAATCCCACCGCAGTGGATGGGCGCTGTCAGAATCCGAGGGAGAAGAATATTTCTCCAGGGACAGCAAAAGCTTATTCATACACGAACATGGGTGCGCATAAACAATTAGGTGTGCCGCTGGTAAGTTTTCAGCAGGGAATCTCGTGTAGGACGTGACTTTGGTTCACTTCAGGGCAGCGTTTCTCAAATGGTTGTAATATGCACATTGTTGAAAATTTGTTGCAATTGCAAATCATTAAGAAATTGATGATTATGCTTGAATTTGATTCTCATTTCGCACAGTATGACACTACTCATGTATAAGTAAATTAAACTAATAAAAGCTCTTACAATTGCAAACCACCGCAGTGATATTCACAACAATGCCACCCGTTTTTGAGGTAGGTTCTCGGGCATTGACTGCCAGCAGTGTAAATACTCACCATAACGCTGTGCCACTCGTCCCGGTTGAGGCCCTCGCCGACAGTCACGCTGGTCGAGTGGTTGCCAAACACGTGCACCACCTTCAGCTGGCCCTTCTCCACGATGACGTAGAGCGCGTACGGGTCGAGCTTGACACCGGCCGGGGTCTTCACGTTGTGATACACCAACAGTCCGTGCGGCAGTCGGGTGCGGAATTGGAATGATATTTCACGGCATAATCTGGAAATTTAATTAAACAAAATTTATGAGATTTGTGTCCTTGTGTGTCCATTTGTCCGCTGGTACTGGGCGAGGGAGGGCCCCAGGGGGGGGGGGGAGGGGAGACCTTTGCCGTACGTGGCGGATTGGTTTCGGACTCGGGTGGACAGCAATGAACTGAACCGATTTCCACCGGAAAGGGGTTTGGTTTTGGTCATTTGGATGGAACGACCAATGAATTATGATTTCGGATGTTTATGTTTAGGGACAAAAGAGCTGTTATTCGAAAACTAATCAGTGGGAATAACTGGTGGTCTTTTGGAAATAGTGAACATATCTTTGGGGCAAACTAATTTGGGGGATTTCCCCACGTTGATGTGGCCTCCCACATGCATTGGTAAAATTCTGAATAGAGAGAAGGTTTAGCCTGATTTTATTGTAATGTGTAATTGGTTGGTCAGCAAATTAATTTTATGATCATCAGATTGGGGATAAATATAGAAAAAACGCAAAAATAAGCACGCCAACAAAAAAAATGCTTCAAATTATCAACTATTATTAAAGTTGTATGACATGTGTATTGACCTTCCGGGACTCGCATGGTCCTGGATCACTCATGCAGCCCCTTTCTGTGAACGACAAGCGAGCTTTTTTCGAAGGTGTTGTACTTTTTACAACGGTGCGAGTCCCGGAAGGTTAAAATAAAATTTCTCAGCCCAAAAAAAAATACTTTAAAAATAATAAGTCAAGAAAAAAACCATTACACTGGGGTCGCTTTTTGCGCAATATTTTGTTCACAATCTTGACTTCATCCACCTTCATCTACAAATGCGTTGTTCTGCGCTTTCTTCAACAGAATGTTCTAGGCTTGTCGGTATTGATTCAAGAGCCCCAAAAAATTAAATTTATATTAAATTTGTTTTATATCCCCCCCCCCCCCCCTCCTTCAACTTTCCAAAAATATTGAGAGGGCGAAAAAAAAATTTTTTTTGAGGATTTTATTTTTTTAAATTTTGAACATTGTACATAACTGTTTTTATCTTGTTACGAAATATATTAGGGTAACCGTACCCTTAGTGGAGGTAGCACCAATAGTGGAGGTAGTGGGGTTTTAATGAGATTTATCATATTTATACACTTAACTATGGTTTCAGTTTATGCGTCGTGCTTCAAATATCATATTAAATGCAATTTATTTTAAGATTTCGCTTAAAAAACTATTGGAAACAATGATTTTCCTTAACAAAATTGACTCCCTTGCACCTATAGTGGTGCAATTGTACCAATAGTGGCGAGTCTCATAAGAAACCAATGGATAGCACCACTATGGGACCCAAAGTTAATTTTTACCGCCACTAAAGGAACCGTGTACCCATAGTGGTGGAAGCAATTTTTGGTAATTTTTTATGTTAAATGACATCTATCTCATTTTTGTTAGCAAATTTATTAGTTTATCCATTGATTAAGATATTAAAGCTGTAAATTTCCCATAATTATCAATTTTAAAAAAATATTTTCTTTTGTCGATCTACTAATACCTCCACTATTGGTACCGTTACCCTATATATAGACCATACATTTGTTACAAAGACTATTTTAATTGAAAATTCGAAAATATTCTATATCCTATCAGGTCCCGAATATTGAGGGGACTCTTGCTTACAGATTCCGTCCTCCCTTGCAATAGGTGGCCATTTCCATCCACGTTTTCAGCATTTATTGTTATCGGTGTCTGATGGCTTTTATATTGCTCGGCACACAATATCCAGCTGTGAGGCCGTCAGAATGATGAATTTTAGACATCATCTGCGTTATATCTGCCTATACACAACATGTTTCACAATAAAGTAGTACAATCGAATTTTGGTGCGTGGAACAATCCGGTTGGGTCTCCGAATATTTCGAAAACTCGCGAAGGTAGCCCTAGCCTCTCTGACTCGTGCTTCCATGTCGATCTTAATTTCGCCGTATGATGATATCAGACTGCCAGGATATTGAAATCCTCCGAACGTCAGAAGTAACAGGGAAGATGAAATCCTTGCCTCACATCAGCAACCACCCTTTCTGTCCAGTCCTGCCTGCAGCAGCGCCCGCCGCCTACTTACAGAGACACATACCGTTGATGGGACTCAAACTCCTCTGATTCTCTCTGTTGCTCAATCTTTGCTTCTCTATGCTCCTCAATCTTCCGTTCTTTTCGCTGAGTGCACAGCACACCCAAGTTGTTGTCGCCGGTTGCGATAAAAGCATTCTTCGTCGCCCACTTCTCTTCTACGCTACCACCTTCCAGAATATCAACGACCCGAGTTCCAAGTCCTCAATGAACGATTTCTTCACAGCTGGATCTTCCAGTCGGTCTATTTTGATTCGTCACCCGTAACTCCCGTAACGAGCAATGCGTTGTCGGATCTCGCCAATTAGAAGATGATAATGAAATGCGATTTCAGCGCTGCGTTTATTACGGGTACCGTCTCCACTTTCAGCTGATCTATTACCAGAGGAGCCAAATACTAGACTTCTCAACTAAAAGCGACTTCAGAGAAGTAAGTCAAACGCTGCTGGCTGCATACGGGAGAAACGGGCGCAGGTGGGCTCCACAGTCGACGATGGAAGGAAAGCCGAAATAGCCGTCAATAATAGCCTCTTCTACGATATTTCATGACGCATGATTGGAGCAAGGACAAATCTGTGGATGCCAGAGAAAGACGTGACTTGTCAGTCACTCACCGTACCAACTGATCAGCTGAAACTTCTTGAAGTTTTGACGACTTATCCTAATTCAGCTATAGGGAAAGGTTGACAATTCTCCGACGGCAGCAGGCAGGATTCCGCCGCACACGATCAAGTCAGAGCCATTCTGTCACGCTTTGCATCATTGAATTTCAATAGTCCCTCTAATAGGTACTAATTGACCACAGAGTCCTGCACAATAGAATGGCTAGAGGGAGGCAAGAATGGATGTATTATATCTCTGTTGCTGTTGCCCATCGAAATCGACGAAATCATGGACCGCTCTAACAGCCCACCACCATAGAGCAATCGAACGACCTCAACCCAGATGATGATACTGCCTAGTCAACGCAAAAGTGCTCTACCGTGTAGAGTAAACTGAATGACCTGGCCGTGTGACTGAATGAAACTCATCGACGTCAACAAGACCAAATCGTTGGATGTGAACAACTTAAACTGTGCGGTTGCCGGGCAAACAGTGGAGAAGTTTGAAAATCAAAACCAGCCAACAACGGGTGGCGGACCAAGATCAACATTTAACATGGAGATCCAATCGGTTCAGGCAATGCACCGAACCCCGAATACGCAATTCTAACATGAAATCTGTTATGTTATACGCCAGTAAGACTTGGTGTGTATTAGCAGAGATCACATGGATTTGCGAGTATTCATCAACCGATGTCTTCGTCCATCGAAATCCGATATCAACAGCATCTCTACAATGTGAATGGACGTAGGCCGGTCACACACCACGTAAGAGCGGAGAAGAAATCTGCAAGCAAGCGCTGGACAGGAATCCGGCAGAACATCGTAGCACAGGCAAGCCTAGGATCTCCTGGCGACGAAACCTTAACAGAGAAATAAACGAAGTCGGTAGCAATCAGACTTGGGCCGAAGTCAAGGATGGAGATCTTTTACGTTGGCCCCTAAAGGTACTCAGAACATACGTACATGGGTGCTGAGAAGGAAGCCAACCTCGATGTCGTAAATGTTATTTTGATTAGCTGTTTTTATAAAGAAATAGAGATTTATTTAGATTATTTTAAAACTTGTTTGGAAAAATGTTTTATTTTTCATAAAACTCCCAATAATCAAGGTTTTTTTTAGTGTATTGTACCTTTGCTTGAAGTAAGGTAAACGAAAATCTGCAACCAAACACCTGAGAAGACATCTCAGAACGTGTGGGGGTAGGGAAGCGCCCAGACAGCAACCGCAGTGCTTGATATGATGCTTCACCGATTCTACTTCACACTTCACATGTATTCCGTATAGTCCGGGAAGTCTGCAATTTCAAACCTTTGCAAGAACTTCATAAAATAGTCATGTTCAAACAACACGTCTGTGATTTCAAAAGTACATCTGACCATTGCCCCCATTTATTCAACCAGTTTGAGTTTCATACTTGACTTTAAAAAAAGTTTTTAATTCTGGCAGCACTAAACATTTTGTTGTTATTGTTTCAACAGTTAACAGTCCATCAGCAAAACAGCACTTTTCAAAAAGAAGAAAAAAAAAACAAATATTCTACAGAAATAAGTTCCACATTTTTTTTTAATTATAAGTTTATGCTATATTCACTACTGGATAAATATGTTACAAATATTCATAATCTTTGCTTTATCTAAACATTCTTTGCTATAATTTTCCATTAAAATTTTAAATTTTCCATGAAATAATTGCATTTGGACTTTTTTTTGTTTTCTTGTTATTTTTTTATCTCCCCCCCCCCCTTGTACCTTCCGAGAGCTGTCGAACATAAAATAAATTTAATATTTGTATCGGCCTTATTAATGGAATTACAGTGATTGCTAAATTTTACAAATTCGCAGTCAACTTGAGAGTTTTGATGGGCTCGCTATGTGCTTTTCGTTGACAATTGGAAACAAATCGGAACACGTAGGCTGCGGAACTCAAACTCAAACTCAAACTCAAACATTCCACTTGGATAATCGACTTTTGTCGCCCTAAATCGTGAAACAAATGCACTGTTAGTGCAGCGAAGGGGAAATTTGTCGTTGTTGTTACTTGACCCCAGACTCATTAAGAAAATGCGGTCCATGTAAACATGCTGCAGAGAATTCAGGAGTCGCGCCTCTATTTTGTTAGGCAGTCTACTGCACTCTTTTTCGATGGTATCTATTGAAGCGAAGCCGCGTCCTCTCTGGAGTGGCCTCAGCCATCTCCAGCTCCTAGGGAATGTGATATTGTCGGTGGAGAGAAGAACAAGCTCTACCTTAACTCTAATTTATTAATTCTAATTACGATGTGTATATACATTGTCAGGTAACTATCGAGAGGTAAATATTCATAATTATTTACCTGTCGATGAGCTGCCTGTTTTTATCATCCTAAACTACCTACCTACCGGGTAGTTGGTAAAGGACAATGTAGTGGTAGATCACCACACTATCTACATTCCGATAGCCCGGTCAGGCTCAATATATCTTTAACTCCAGGACCGGATATAGACGACAGTTTGTGTGGCCGACAGTTTGTAGGGGGCCCAAAATGTACAAAAAACGTTGGTTTTGGTACATAAGGTTTTGTAGGGGCCTGGAGACACGCCCCCGGACCCTGTTCTGAAACAGGTGTTTTTTTAGCGCTTTTGGTCAGATGTTATCCCGGATTCAAGAGTCCGTCCACAAAAGGATTCATGGATTCTGAGGGAATGATTTTTCCTGATGCTGAGTGCCATAAGATCGCTCAATACTATTACTCCTCCTACGATCGCACCATCGCCAGTCAACATTTATTTCACCAAATACTTGGACTCCACGTTACCAAACTTGCCCATTTCTGGCAATGCGTTAGTCCACGATGTCCATCTCTTGTACAACTCGTCAACAATTTCAACGGCCCAGTCGCACCCGGAGCACCACAGATCCTATACCTACCTGATTTTTTCCTAACGCCGTGAACGGAGCAAATGAGCAAAACGGATCAAACGGCGTCATGACCAATACTGAGGACTTTCCTTTTTGTTTTTTGGTTTTCGGTGCTGCTCTAACGAAGTTTCTGTACTCGATAGAGTAGCAACCGATAACGTACATCTATTGATGAGGATACCAAATAACACCCAGCACTTTTTCATTTTCGGTACTCTTGTCTACGTGGAAATTCACAGACTCGGTGATTACTGCTTCCAAAAGATATTTTATTTACAAGATAAAGATTGTCGCTGTCGTCGCTGTCCGGAATATTTTTTGCTTGCGATGATAGGGCAATAAATGTCAATGTAGGAAAAATCCATACGATTTGACAATTCTGTCCCCAACATGTTTCGGACAGCAGAACAAAGGGAACCGAGGCGACAATCTTTATCTTGTAACTCAAATATATTTTTTGCTTCCCCTAAACCTAAAAGTACCAGCGGGAAATTTAATGCCCAATTTCAAACTTCGACCCCCGCTACATCGTTGACGGGCATGCCATTTACGGATATGCAGCGACAGAGCTTATGAAGAGTGGCCAAACCTCTGGATCACCTCGGAAGAGTTGAAGGAGTGGGCCTCGTCAGAAACGATTAAAAAAAATCTGATTCTGTTTGCTGAATCCGAAAGGTCTGCTGTCTCTGTAATTTCGGCAAACCTCCACGTGGATCCATAATTACCATGTTATCCCATGCTTTCGATTACTGCATGTCAGTCTCATTATCTATTTCTTCGTCGAAGTCATCTTATTCACGATAATGTTAAGACTTGAGTTTCTGGAATTTTTCACGAAGAGGCTAACACTGTTGCAAAAAGTCTCCCTCTTGTTTTTTCTTCTCGATTATCTCATATACTAGTCTCGTTTAGACAGCTTGGAGCTGAAATAGATGTATCTAAGCACCTATTAGTTTGTATGTATAATGACTAAAATCCTCCTTTTAAAAAAATAGAAATTTTCCATTAAAAATAAGGAAATTGTCAATAAAGAAATCAGGGTATAAGCAATAAATAAATATAAAATTTTCTTTAATAATTTCCATAAACAAATAAAAACTTTTCACAAAACAAAAATAAAATAGCACTTTTAAAAGAAAAAAATGCAATTATAAAAGAAGAATATTCCATGAAGAAATCAAAATGTTTCTTTGAAGAAAAAAATTCAAAATTTCCATAAATAAATCAATATTAGCAATAAACAATTAAAAAAATTTACACTAATTTTTTTTTTTCTCAAGAAATTGCAATCCACAAAAAAAAAACAATGAAGAGCAATAAAAAAATATGAAAATTGCTATAAGAAAGTACAGAAAAGCAATAAAAATGAGCTATTTTTTTCCATAGTTTACTCCTTCTTCAATCTTGTCAGGCCCAAATTTTTCTAAGCGGTATTACCCAGTAAATTTAATAGATTCCATTTGTTTTCGTTATAAATATTGGAGAAATGGTAAAACAAGTTGATTTTTTTATCTAGCATGCATACCGCGATAATAACGAAGATTTCATCGATAAAAACCTAAATCCACGCAACTGCCCACATGAGCGGCCCATACATTTTGGGCAGTAATGAAGCGGAAGCTTAAGAAAAGTGGGAAAAGTGGAAAAACAGCTCGGGACGCGACTCAGATGACCAAAATGGGGAACAAATGTGCCAAGGAAGTTGACTCCGGAGGTGTGCAACTTGTGATGAGAGGAATAAAGAAGAAGGTGCGAATTTTCACTAGAAACAAGAAGAAATTATTTGTATCAATATTTTTTCCTTAAAGTACAGTGAATTACCCTTGTTTTAATGTATTAACCTTATTTGTACGTCAATCCGTTACCGAGATACAGATGATTTTATTATTCCGGATTCTAAATGGACATAGCTTTATTCTGGATTATCCAAACCATCTTTGAGTTCAGAACATGCGCTGCGGATCGCACTTCTCTAGTTTTTTTGGCTCTAGAAGCTTGAATATGTACCTACGCTCAAGGCAAAAAATTCGGCTCTTTGATTTAACTCAATCTAAACGATTTTATAGCCTTAACTAAGTAAGTTCAACTAATAGAGGGATATATGGATTTTCTAAATCTCATGACAAACTGTCAAAAAAAAGCACGCAAGAGCCACAGGAGCGCGTGCACTGAAAATACACTGGAGTGTTTTCATTGGAGTATATTTTCAGTGCGCGCGCTCCTGTGGCTCTGACGTGCATTTTTTTGACAGTTTGCCATGACATTTATAAAATTCAAACATCCCTTTATTAGTGAAACTTACTTAGTTAAGACTATAAGATCGTTTAGATGGAGTTAAATCAAAAAGCAAAATTTGTTACACTGAGTGTAGGACAACACTGCTAAACAATGTCCATAACATATTCCTAAGACCAAATGACATGCACAGATGGTTTTGGGTTATCCTGGGTCATCAAAATCAGAACTTGTGATCTACAGCCATGACACTAGATTTTTTTCGTCACTAGAAGCTTGGGTATGCATTTCGCCATATCCATAACATATTCCTGAAGACCAAAGAGACACAGTTAGCTAATCCAGAATATTTAAAAACTATCTAACAATGTCTTTTGGTCTTACAGGAGATGTAATTCCAATATTGGATACATATCGAAACTATGAGCAACGAAAGAAGCTTTCAAAGCAGCTTAAGTCCCGGAAAGTTTAGAATATATCAAAATTATCTGACGATGTATAAGAAGCTGTAATGCTGATGGTAAAATATATTTGGAAACTTTGAGTAACGAAAGAGCTACTTTCACAGCTGTAGATTTCAAGGTTCGGAATCAAGGATAGTTTGGATGACCCAGAATATTCCAAAACTATTTTACGATATCTGTTGACCTCTCTAACTAGCTTTCAACTAGCTGTAGATTTCAAGTCCCGAATTCATGGACAATTGGGATTTCCCAGGATATCTCAAAATTATTTGAACGGTTTGGATGTCTCAGAATATCCCAAAACTATCTTACGATATCTGTTGACCTCCCACGAGGTGTAATGGATATAATTGAATGCATATTGAACCTTCTTGTACTGAAACAAGATTTTCTTGCAGTTGTAGACTTCAGTCCAGAACTTACAGACAGCTTGGATGATCCAGAATATCTCAAAACTATCTTACGATATATTTTGTCTTCCTGGGAGATGTAATGAATACAATTGAATGCATAATGAAGCTTAAAGTACCAAAAATAGCTTCTAACTAGATGTAGATGTCAAGTCCCGAACTCAAGGACAGTTTGGATAACCCACAATATCCCAAAACCATCTTACGATATCTGTGGTCCTCCCAGGAGATATAATGGATGTAGCTGAATGCATATTGAAGCTATGGGTAATGAAAAAAGTTTTGCTTTCAGACGTAGGCCTCAAGTCTCGAACTTAAACATAGTTTGGATAACCTAGAATATCCTAGAAGTACCTTGCGGGTTTTTTCTCACCTTCTATTAGATGTAATAAACATGGTTGAATATGTAAGTAAACTTTGAGTAACTCTTTTACAGCTGTAGATTCCAAGTCCTGAACTCAAGAATAGTTTGGATGGTCTAGGACAGCGGTTCTCAACCTGTTTCAAGAAAGGTACCCCTGCGCAGTGCGCACCTTTGCATAAATTGAGGTACCCCTTATTTATTTTTTGGCTGTTAAATAAAAATAAGTGTAACTCTAACTAAAAAAAAAGTAACTTAAAATTAACGGGATACATGATTCTCCATAAAGTTGGTTGAAATTTTCATTATTCCGAGCTCTTGGAGAAAAGCTTCCGAGCCTCTTGGAATACGGCTTTCGTGTCACTGAAAAGGAGGCTTCTGGCAATCTTGAAAGGGCGTCTCGAAGCCCCTTGAATGTTGGCCTCCACGCCTTTAGAAAGATGAACTCAAAGCGCCTTGAAGAGAGGTTTCCGAGCCTCTTGAAAATAGGCTTCCGAGCCTCTTGATAGTAGCCTTAAGAGCCTCTTGAAAGTAGGCTTCCAAGCCTCTCGAAAGTAGGCTTCAGAGCATCTGGTAAGAAGGTTTCCCCTTGAAAAGGGGATTCCGGGCCTCTTGAAAGGAGGCTTCCGGGCCTCTTGAAAATATGCTTTCGGGCTTCTTCAAAGGAGGCTTCCGGGCATCTTGAAAGGAGGCTTCCGGGCATCTTGAAAGGAGGCTTCCCGGCCTTTTGAAAGGCGAATTCCCGGCCTTTTGAAAGGAGGCTTCTGAACCTCTTGAAAGTAGGTTTCCGTACGTTTTGAAAGGATTGGATTGGATTGGAAGCTATTCTCTTGAAAGGAATTCTCCGATCCTCTTGAAAGAAGTCCTCCGGGCTGATTAAAAGTAGGCTTTCGAGCAGCGTAGAAGGATGGTTCCAATCCTCTTGCAACGAAGCAATTGAGCTTTTCGGAAAAAGCCTTCATTTCTCTCAAATGGAGGCTTTCGAACGTGTAGACTTTAAATTTTAGTTCAAAAGTATATTCTTTAACATATCATTTAGCATTTTGTTTCGAACAGGTGGATTGCATAGAAGATTTTAAAAATTTGTTCATTCATCGTTCTGTTCTTTACATATATCAGATCCAGGGAATCAATATTCGAGCAACGCCTAACAATAAACTCTTTGTCATCAACAGGGTTTGTTACTGACAAACGCACTTCGCAACAAGCCTTTATCAGAACCCCAACACAATATGACAAGAATCATTTCCATTGCATGTTCTGATATTTCCGAAAATAAGATGCTATTTCCGTAATCAGAGTTAGATTCTCGAATATTTCCATAATAGCAGAAACTACGATAGCATAAAATCGATATTTGCTGTAAACATAATGCAAAATAACGGTAAGAAAAATTAGCAACAAAATTGTCTTCTTTTTTGTTTCTGACAAAAAATTTCGGATCTTTGTCATTATTTTCTCCGACAAAAACAAAGCTTTGTTGTTGATTCTATTTTGTCGCTTGTTTCGCAAGCACATCCAAGAAAAATTGATTTCCTGATCAGAAAATATATTACATGTATCAGAACTTAATCAATAAATTTTGATTAAAATTGCATAAAATCCGCCATTATGATTTTTTGTCCGAGGTACCCCCTGGGCCCGGCGAAGGTACCCCCAGGGGTACATGGACCCCAGGTTGAGAACCGCTGGTCTAGGACGTCCAAGGAAGATTAAAAATAGTTTATCGTAAGTATATCACGGTAACTCTACGGACACATTTGAACTAAAATCTTATTTTTAACCAGTACAATCTACTGCCAATATACCTGATATTCATGCCTGGTATTTTTCCCTGATAAAGGAGTTAATTGCAAGCCATTTTGCTGAAGACAGTGTTCAATTTTATCCATCGTGCGATTTAATACAGCCATTTTTCTGTTGGGGTCAGGGTCATATATGATCTCGAGGGCCTGAAAGGGTTAAAAGCGTTTAATGCTCATGGAGAATTTAATCAATTTTGTGGATTTTTTTATTTTTATGGTTATTTTATTATTTTTTTATTGCTCTTTATTGCTTATTTTGAGAAAAGTTTTTAATGTTTAATGAAAAAAATGTTTATTTAGTGTAAAATTTTGTAATTGTTTATTGCTAATATTTACTTATTTATGGAAATTTTGTGTTTTTTTTTTCAATGGGACATTTTTTTATGGAAAATTCTTCTTTTATAATTGCAATTTTTGCTTTTAAAAGTGCTTATTTATATTTGTTTTGTGGAAAATTCTTAATTGTTTATGGAAATTTTGCATTATTTGTGGAAACTCTATATTTATTTGTTACTTTTATCTTGATTTCTTTATTGGCAATTTCCTATTTTTTTTATGGAAAACTGATTCTGATTCTTTATGGAAATTTTATTTTGCTGCCTTTGGATAATTAATCATTTCAACGTAACGCAGCTACGAAGACTTTGAGGATTGAAACAAGATTGTTATTTGTTCTATGTTTCGAAACAAATTTAAATTATGTTTACATTCTCAAAGACTGCTTAGTTATTTTGAGTTGAAATGACTATAAACAGTTGATTCTTCAAAAGTACATTGATTATACATTAGTGGAATTTTTAACTCACAACTACTTTTCTTTACCCTCTCTTGCAAGCTAGGAATGTCCTCTTTTTTCGACGCTTCTTTTTTTTTCACTCAACCGACGAATCAGTGAAATATAATAAATTAAATTGAGGTTCAATTATCACTTAGACTAGATTCCTAGCATGAGTCGCTTACTGAATCACAGAAGAAGATTTATTAAGACGATGCTGCATGCCAAAAAGATAGAACAGGACGGTACACGGAAATAAAATTCATGATTTTAGGAACATTATTCAATCCACATCAATCGACAAAATTTTTAAATCGGTAATTCTTCGAACACTCTATTCCCAAGAAGTAAGAATGGCTCAGAGGCAGTGTTGGTAAAATCACTCATAAATCTCAATCAACGAGCGCTCCCGTGCGAATGAAATCGTCTGCGATTTTAAAGGAATGCATCACGCTTGAATTTTTCATGCTAAAACGCATCATTTCACTCATTTGCTAAAAAATCATTTTAATTTAAAAACGCATTTGAAATCAATTTGGGGGCAATTTATTGCTTATACATAAAAGAGTGTCTAATATTTTATACGACAAACGTCAATTCACTGTTTTTAACGAAGGAGAACAAAAGAAAACCTACAATGATTCAACTCATCCATGAGTTTTTAGGTGCTGAGTTGGGTGCGTTTCAACTCACGCTTGATTTGAATCATCCATGAGTTTTGAGATTTTGAGTTTTTACCAACACTGCGTCAGAGGTAGTAGTAGCCGTAGTAGCCGGATTCTCATTCAACACGGGTAAAAAACAGGAACCAAAAAGTGGCAAAATGAGTCATGATTTCGGGAAAAATGTGTATTTTCATGTTATGAAAATACACCGTGAAAAAAGGTCATGAAATCATGACTAATTTTGCCGAAACGTAACCCTGGCGTTACGTTTTCGAAATTAGATGACGGAAAGTGGCAAAATGAGTCATGATATCATGAAGCATGTGCTCCGGAACCATGAACTATAGTCATGAAAACAGAATCATAGCTTATGAAACTGATAACTGTCATTTATGATCCCGATTGTTTTGACGGATTTGATTTATTTTGTTTTTAGCTATTTGTCTACAAATTATTATTAGAATCAACAATTATGCATAACTTATAAGTACATACATAAATTCGAACAGTTAATCCTTCGAATCCATTAATAGTGCTGACTGCTGACTGCCGAAGTATACCAGCGAAAACGTATTGTTGATATTCCCACTTTGGACTCCGTCAAAAAGTCAGCTCAATAAGCTTCTGTTCCCCTAGAAAACACTGAATATATTACAATACGAAAATCTGTTTCCTGGTAGATTAGCCGGCAGTATCAATATTTCAAACCCTCATGTAATTCCACACAAACATTCTCGATCAAACTCACCGAATCCGGCCGGCCAAACTGTTTTGCATACAAACACAAACATAATACCTTCCGACTTCAGCAAAATTTTGCGGAAGTACTCTTAAAGCTCTAAAGTGCTCTATAAGTAACTTTTTCAAAATGGCAAAACACTTTTCCAGTACGCCTTCGTCCGCGATACACAGAACGCATCTAGCCGAAAACGACGGGTTAAAGGCGATTTCTTTTTTTATCGTAAACTGCAGGTTAGAATGTAAAAGAACAACAGACATATAGGCAAAGAATAATTTTAAACAGCACTCGCGTGCGGCACACTACTTATTCGAAAAAAAAAACCGACGTTTTTATCACAAGAACAGAATATTCTGAAATTTGTTGTAAAAATACCACCGAAAACAAGAAACGACTTGACAGAAATGAAAAAAATCTGACAGGTTCGCGTTACGTGAAGAATCCCGAATTCAGATATTCAGGTCATGATTTCATGACCTTGAGTCATGTTTCCACGACACAGCGTCAATTTTCATGACTCAGCGTCATGATTTCATGACTCAGAATCATGGTTCTTTGTTTATGAAAATGCGAAATGTTTTTTTGATAACGCCAGTGCAGATCATGACTTTGGTTTAGATTATTTAGGTCATGATTTTAGTAACTGTGTTCATGATATCATGAAGCAACTAGTTTTATGATTTCATGACTTTTTAGTCATGAATATGGCACCGGATTTTTCCCCTAGACGAGCTCGGTGGTCTAGTGGCTACCGCTTCTGCCTTATAGGCAGGAGGTCGTGGGTTCAATTCCAGGCTCGTCCCTTTCCTACTTTGTATTTCTATCTTAGTTCTTTCTGTGTTTCACGTTCTACCAAAACGATTCCTACTGTTATAACCTTCCACACAATCCCAAAACCTCCCGTGGCACCTATGAGAGGTCGTAGAGTTCTCTGCATCTTTCTTAAGTAGGTGTCCTACTAACCATCCTTCCCTTCCTCAGCATTCGCAAGGACGTGGCCAGGACAGATCTCGACTATTGGAGAGTGCATTGCTTCCATCTAAGAGATAGTGATTAGTCCCAAATTAATATCTGTGGTAACGGATGAAAGTGATGCTACTCTCATACAATAGTCTTGGCTTGTACCACCTACGAATTTGTGCGAATTGCTCAATGCTAATGCTAATGCTAATGCTAATATGGCACCGGATTTTTCCCCGTGAAGGTTCAAATCACCTGTTGAAGTTTTTTATTTTTTCGCAACAACCAAACCGTAACGCATTAGTTGCGTTACGCGAAAATAAATCATGAAATCATAACATGAAAACACGTTGGAATCATTAATTATTTTCTTATTTCCGGGAACGGATTTTTACCCGTATAGTATCTAATTGTAGGTTATCATTTTCTAGTATCTGTTTTGGGTAATATTTGAAATTAGCAAAGAAAATTCATAACTAAATATACATAAATATACAAAGATAATTCATTATAAAATACTTCGTATTCCACTGAACCTAATCTGCCAATTCTCACAGCGACCGTTGCTGCATTTTTCGGAATCATTCACAGAGTTAACCGCTGTGTTGAATTTAATCTAAAATAAAAACCCAACTAAATTCACCGAGTAGGGGAAGTGGGGGTAGCACGCCCATAGGGGTTAAAACGCGCCACCCCTGAATAAGGTTAAATATCCCCATTTTGATTATTTTCAATAGTCTATACGATAAAGCAATGAAAAATATTGCCATTGGATACATATATTCCATGATTTTTCTCTAGTTATACATGAAAAACTCGAAAAAACGATTTTTGCGTGTTTTGATGCAATTCTAGCTCGGTGGAATTTAGTCTTTCTGTCGCTGTTATACATTGATAAATTAATAATTGAGCCATGAGCCATGCTGCTTACTCGTGTTCTTTATGTTCCACATGAAATCGTCGTCAAAAATGGTTTTAAAACGATTTTATGGGCCTTCAAACTTCTGAGGTCGGTGTGGGGCATTACGCCCATGCTCATTTCTGTATGACCGAAACAGCTGAAACATTCGGTTAATTGCCTTAATGTAGGCAATTAAAATGAAAATCAGTACGATAAGCACATGCGCGTTTTAACCCATCCACTGGCGCATCTCACCCCGCATGGTTTCAAAATCATTTTTTTCGGGTGCTTTTTAAAAATCAAATTTCTGTGCAATAAAATGGACAATTAGATATCTGTTATCGGTAGTCAGTCGCAGATATGCTGTTCTTCAGTATGCGCTGATGAAAACTGGCTGAAATGGTGGTTTTCATTGATAAAAATGGCATTTTCCTTAACGTGGGCGTCCTACCCCCAGTTCCCCTAGTGATACTGCTTTTCTCGCATTTAGCCAAGACACCAACCTTCTATGGCGCTTATAAAGGTCAATGTACCGTTTTCTTAATAACTTTTAAACGCAACGGTTGATCGTTATTAAATTCAATAGTGATCTACTAAGCTTTACCATATTTCGAATGCAACTTGTTGCGAGAAAATAGCACACACACATGCACACGGACATTTGCTCAGCTAGTCGAGCTGATTCGATTGATGTTTAACACTATGAGTCTCCGAGCCTTCTATAAAAAGTTCGTTCGTACAATAAAGGCAAAAACACACAAATAAAGCTAAAAAAAACAGGAATATGGTAACATGGATCTCACAATTTTCCGAACACAGTGTACACAGGATTCTGTTTTTTACACGATTTACATTTTCTCAATTTGGCACTCATCCTAAATGCTTAATGCATATTAATTACCATGTAATTTTTCTTTGAATTATTTGGGATTTTTTTAAACATGTTGCAAAAGTTATAGTGGCAAATGGAAGTCACACGATCAAAATTACGAGAGTGTAAAAACAGAATCATGTGTATTAGAATTATTTGATAATTTATTGAAATTATACCAAGTACGAAGAGCAAAGATTTTGGAAAACCTCAAATAATCTTTCAGTGGTCTATTCCTTCTAAGACATTGAACGATAAGTGGAGAGATTATTCAAAGTCAAAATCGATATCGACATAGTGTTCAATTGTTGAAAATCCTATCCCGAGGGAGCACTCCATAAGAACCTTGCTCTTGGTCGGAGAGATCTAAATTATGCACCGTTGTTGGCCGACGTTGTTGCTACCGGTCCATCAGTGCATGAATATGCCCATTCCTGCGGAAACAACCCATTACAAGCCGTTCGTACCTCCCCCAATTCCAACGCCATCGGACCCAGTACCCGCCCATATTTACCTTAATTGAAATGTTTGTATTGTTTCGCCGTCCATCTGGATGAACGTGTTGTTCTTGGCGAACATGAACGTTTTCTCGTAGCCGGTCTCCTTGAACGTGAGCTCCGAGCCCCGTAGTTCGTCCGGGACCGGCGCCAGCGTGCTGCTCGATGAGTATCGCTGCGACAGTACTTCCTGCGTCTGGGTTTGCACCGTTGTGGACGGGCTGTCGGTCGTTGTTAGCTGCTGCACCGGAGGCTGCGTTTCTGTTGCGTGCATTAGAAATTGATGAGAGTTGTGCTTGGTTGCGGAGGAGGGTTGTGTGCTTTCAGGTCGGCTTCGTCGGAACAAGACAGATGCGGGAGGCCAGAGCATTACGAAGTTACGCAAAGCTAATAATTCTCCGGCTGTGACAGTGGTTGAAAATTGGTCTTAATCAAAGCAAAAGTATGTTGAATTTCGAATTTGAACATTTTGGATTTCAAGAAGTAGAAACAAATTATTCTTAAATTGGTTTCACAGATAAAAAGATTTTTAATGCACTTCGGAAATTTTCTGATTATAGACTTTTTTGTTCATCAAAAACGTTCATTTTAATTTGAATTTTTAAATTTAATATCATTTATTTCGATTCTGAATTGACACAAATTTCGTTTCAAAAAACCTACAGACATTTGATTTGAAACCACTGTGTGCAACCGGTTCCGGTTCCATTCCTGGAACTCACACGCTCCCTGGTGAAAAGTCGAATTGAAAAGCCTCCTTCCGGGAAAAACATCCCAGTTGACCGTTCGCATATTGGTCGTCCGCACATTGGCCGTATTCCGACGAAAGACAGTTACTACAGTGGCTGGATACTCACGTGTCTCATTAGTGCACTGCTGCATGCAGACCTCGTACGTTTCGAAATTGTTCTGCAGATTGCCTCCGCAGCCGCCCCAGGTGAACTGGGTGCAATTGTTGGCTGTCTGATCGAATCGGTATCGATTCTGGACGCCCTGGCAGGGACCCGGATCCGCCGGACCGGTGCATTTTTCTGCATTGTCGGAAGAAAACATCAAAAGATTAGAATCGGAATCGGTTCACCGGAGACGTGATATTCAAAAGCAAAAAAAAAACAATCTAGCGCTAGAATCCAGAATGGGAATCAAAACTTCATACGATACACTATTCCTTCCTTGGGCGATTCGGAGATCGTTGGGATGGCCGATGCCGTGTGCGGAAGTGCGAGAATACTGATGACGGCAACTGCGATGGCAATGACTGACGTTCGGCAAGGACCTGAGGCAGCGACATGATGGGTTTGGTGCATTCTTTGGTAATTGACTAGTTTGAGGTTGGTTGAGACCGAGCTGAAATTGGAAGCAAAAAGCGAGGATTTCATTTTAGAATGATTATTGTTTTATATTTGTGAAGATATACTTTAATAAGGCAAAATTTTAACAATAATATGCAATAGCTATAACAATACAGTTTGAAATTCAATAGAATATAGTACCAGGTCGTTTTAAAGTAAAATTCCCCTAAAACTGTATAAAAAATATTTGCAGGCTTCGGGCTCATCTTAGTAAACGGTTTGTTGATTTAAAAGATATGTTATTGAAAGCACAGTATTGTTTTGTATGCAGTAATATGCGCGGCTGCAGAACATACCAAAAGTATGCCAAAAGTGATTTGGTTCGAATTACGGAAATTTTATCGACTATCCAGGGAATTGTAGAGTCATGGTATGGGACTTGTTGTCTTGGCGTAGATAACAGTCATTCGTCAGATATTAGGCTGCCAGCAGAATAAAAAAATAATGATCAGTTGATAATCATGATGATAATTTTACTTTATCATTTTAATTCAGGGATGCAGCGTAGGAGCTTGGGTTACTTCTTATCTGAGGGAAAACGTGGCCAGACGTACTCAACTCTTAACTATTTCAAAAGTTTTGTTCATTCGACCAATTCCGTCCATTTAATCAATCGCACTTATTCCACTAGTCATGACAAGGCAAATAATCAGGCCAGTAAATTAAGTCAGCTGGCATATCTGGCCAGTGAACTGGAATGGTTGAATAACAGACGTTTTATCAGCATAATTGATTTATTCGGCCGGACAGCTTATTTGGCATATTTATTCATTCAGCATGATAGATGATTTCGACACTGGTTTTAATCGGAGAGAGAATCGATTCATCGGGCTGTAATATAAGTTTATAGTAAAATTCTATTTAATATTACTACTTGCTTGTAACTTCGCAGGCGTCTATTCAACTGTGAGATTCATTTGGCTAGACAGAGGTTCTCAATCTGTTTCTTGAGTGGTTCCTAGTGCCGTAGCCTGGATCCACAGCACCTTTGACGAAACCTTTATTGAGAGCCTTCATTTAACAAGAACAATAAAAAAAATCAATATTTCATATTTAGAGAATAATAAGTAAGAAATAAGTAAGTTTTGAAAGTTGAGCTTCCAGCTTCAGATAATGGTCAATAATTACTCAGCGGTGTACAGACTGGCCCAGGATACAAAAAGTCGTCCGATTTTACGGGGCACCCCCCAGGATTTTGCCTTTGGGTAAGAAAATCATTCTCTGAAATTTATAGGCCTGATCGGTTGTGGCGCGCCATACTAGACTGGGTCACTCTAGTGTACACGAACAAGTACATGAGGTACATGTGGTTTTCACAGTATCCATCCTATAATATTTTGAAATTCGGTGATCTATTTTTTAGAATTTGCAAAATATATAAGCGTCTAGAGCTTCTCAGAGTTCTTCACGGTCGTCTATAAAGTACATTACGTAAAGGGGTTTGAGAAACGATACATTTTATATAAAACTTTATATAGCTTATGAACTCCTACTTGTCTATTTTGAATAGGGAACGTTGCTGTATGTAATGTATATTATTTTCTAATTTTACTTGTGTCTTAAGTACATTGGTATTTCACTTCAAAATCTCAGTAGTTACCCTCTCTTGATACGCTACCGTCGCCATCGTTGCGAATGAATTTTCTACAGCAATCACCTCCGACTACCGTAACCGCAACCGCTGCAACCATTACCGAATCATACTGGAGCAAAAAGAAGCACTCATCACGAAGCCACACACATTTATATTTGGCCGAATGCCGTTTGGTGAAACAGTTGAAATTTGTTTTCTTATTAAGTGAAGTGAGATGTTCGAAGTGAATAGTGAACAGCGAGAGCCGAGAAGTGAGAAATGCGATGTTCGAATAAATTACAGAGTAGTGAGAAGTGAGTAGTGGGAAACAGAAGTGAGTATTGAGTAGTGAGATGCATGCATTAACATGCGTGTAGTGGAAAGTAAGAAATGAGAAATGATTGGTGAGAAATGAGTAGTGAGAAGTGAAATTTGATAGTTGCGAAGTGAGAAGTACAATGTGAGTAGTGAGATAAACAGAAGCAAGGGGTGAGAAGCGAGATGTTGAGTAGTGAGAAATGAGTGGAGAGATATAAGACAGAAAGAAGAAAGACAGAAGAAGGAAGAAGAATGCGCCATATTAATCCACCCACAGTGAGATTTTGACCCTGCCTTGGTTATAAGGAAATATATCCAGACTCCAGTATTTAAAACGAGATAAAACTACTCAGCTTCCCACGGTGATTCACCGTGACGGTGACAAAATAATTGCCTACCCAAAGGCGGATGTCATGGGTTGAGTGACAACACAACGAATGATAACGTACTGTACGTTTTGCTGCATATTCATAAGGCACTCTTCGGATTGAATAACTATTGTGATATGGTAGCTATCGTAACGCTGGTAGCATATATTGTACTCGTAATTTCCAGAGACCTCGATATTATTTAATCCAGAACTAACTAAATCAGTCATTGATCTGAACGAAACTTAATAGCGTTCAACAATAGCATTTATTTCGCACAATGGATGCATAATTTTGTAAAACTAATCTTGTTTAATACCTTAAAAATGAGTAAGATTTTTATGGTAGTAAATTTCAGAATTTTCACACATAAACACACGTGCATACCATTGGTATATTAGTACCTCAAAACATGCTCACATTTGCTATCTAGCTTCCACTGAAAAAAAATTGAAATCCCTTTAAATTTTTACGTTTTTGCTTTTCTGACAAGATTTTTTGGTAGGCATGGTTCTATATGTTCCTCAAATAAAAGCATTTGTTTCTTTGAAACAAATAAGCATATTAAGCATATTTTCATATCATATCATTGGTTATAATTATATTTTTAATATTAAAGTGAATTTGTTCAAATACTATACATTTTATTTCGTAATTCAAGAGATTTATTGATAGATTAATACATAACGCGCCTGCGTAACGCATACAAAGTGAAATTATAGACACTTCCGAAGGAAGAGTCAAAAAGAAAGAAAGAAAAGATATTGTTTCTTGCATATCGTTCCTCGGTCTTCACTTCATTTACTACTTCCTTCTCACAACTCACTTCTCACTCCTCATTTTAGACCTGTGCGCCGGTCATATAAACGGCGGCGGCGGCGTAGTGGTCACTTTTGCCCCGGCGGCGGCGGCGTCACGGCGGCGCGCCGTTGGCTTTTATCGGCGGCGGCGTGAACCGGCGTGGATGAAAAAATCAATGGCTAAAAAAATCAATTTCAACGCGGATTTTTGAATTCACGCGGTTTTGGCACGTCCCGAATCGCCCTATAAAAATCGACTTCAGTGTATTAAAATTGTAATATCCATCGACATGGGCGTAGCCAAGGAGGGGCAGGGGGGGCCGTCGCCCCCCCCCCTAAGTTGTGGAAAGATTGCCTGGGTACTGAAATGAATTCCCTTAAACATGTGCACTTTACGATCCAATCATATACAGAAATAGGTGGCTGAAATTCAAAAGATTCCCAAAACTTATTAGGGCATCCAGGATCCATAATATATGAAAGTTCAAAACAACTCGAAACATTTCGGACTCGAAAATTCTCCTTGAAATCCTTCTAGAAGCTCCCCTGGGAACTTCTGAATTCCTCCGGAAAGTTATCCACAAATTCCACTGAAAATCGTTCGAAAATCCTTCTCATGTAATTGTTATTCCTCCTTATCTAGAAACCCCCACTATTTTTTTTAGGAAATTCAAGAGGAAATTCCTTGAAGATTTCTTTTCTTCTCTCCAAGATTTACTTCTAGATATTTCTTCGGTTATTCGGTCCGTCATTTCCTTCAGGCATGCATTCGAGAGTTCCGTCAAGAATACATACGGAATTTCTTCCCAAAATTCTACCAAAAGTTTCTTCAAAAATTTATGACGGAAATCCTCCGATTTAGCTCCATAATTTCACTTGTAAATCTATAAGAAATTCCTTCGGAAATTCTTCTAAGAACTTCACCGGGCATTCCTCTCGGAACTCTTCCTTTAATTCCTCCGGGATTACTTCCAGGAAATTTTCTGGGAATACCTCCAAACATTCCATAGCGAAATCATCTAGTATTCCAATCTGGAATTCTTTTCGCAATTACTTCAGAATATCCTTCAAGAAATCCTCTAGAAATATCTTCATGAATTTCTCCTGGAATTCGTCCAAGTATTTCCCCAGAAATTCTTACAGGTATTTTTTTCTGAAGTTTCTTCAGGTACTTCTCCAAGAATTTTCCCGGGAGATTTTCCGCGGAAGTGTACTAGAATTCCTTACGGACTTCACTCAGAATTTACTCGGATATCTGCCAAGAGTTCTTCTAGAAATTTCTTCGGAACAATCCGCAGGGACTTTCTTCAGCAATTCATCTGGGAATGCTTTCAGGATTTCATCTGGGAATTTCTGCATTAATTCCTCCTGGTATTTTTCTGGGAATTCCTTCAGATATTTTTTCGGAAATTCCTTTAGGAACTTCTCTAAGAATTATTTCAGGATTTACATATGGGAATTCCTCCGGAAGTGCTTGTGGGAGTTCTTCCAGAAGTTTTTCCAAGAAATTCTCCGGTAATACCTCCAAGAACTTTACAGGGAATTCCTGAACGATATTTGGCAGGAATTTCACGGGAAATGGGATTTTGGAAGTTCTCTTCCTGTAGGGTATTTCACCGGATATTCCTCTGAAGTTCCACCAGTAGTTCCTTCGGGAATTCAATCAGGCTTTCTTCCAGGAATTCATTTAGCATTTCTTTAGGCATTTATCTATAAATTCCTCCAGAAGTTCCTCTGAGAATTTCTCTGGGAGTTCTTACGGGAATTCCTCCAGGAGGTTCTTTTAAGAATTCTTCCAGGAGTTCCTCCTGGAATTCTTACGGAAGTTCCTTCGGGAGTTCATCCTAGAATTCTTACGAGAGTTCTTCCAGGATTTCCTCTGGAAGCTATTCCTGTAGTTCTTCAATAAAATCCTCCAGAAGTTCCACCGGCAGTTCCTCTGAGAATTCCTCTGATAATTTCTCCGGAAATTCCTATAGAAAATCCCCCGGGAGTTCCTCCGGAAATTACTCTGGGAGTTCCTTTTCAGAGAAACACCCGGTGAAACTCCCGGAGGGATTCTCGTAGAAACTGCTGGTGGATCTCCCGGAGGAATTCCCGAAGGAACTGCCGGAGGAGCTCCCGTAAGAACTCCCGGAGGAATTTCAGGAGAAACTCCTAGAAGAATTCCTAGAGGACCTCCCGGATGAGCTCCCAGAGAAACTATCGGAAGAACTTCTGGAGGAATTTCCAGCTTAATTTCTGAAGAAAGCCTAAATGATTTCCTGAAAAAAAGCCTGAATAATTTCCTGGAATAGTTCCTGGTGAAACTCCCGGAGGAATTTCCGGAGAAACTCCCGGATGAATTGCTGGTGGAATTCCCGGAGGAACTCTCGAAGGTATTTCTGGAAGAATTTCTGAAGAAACTCCCGGGAGAATTTTCAAAGGAACCCCGGGAAAACTACCAGAAGCATTCTCGGAAACAAGAGAATTCATCTTATAGACAAATCTCGTCTAGCTGAAACCTTTGTTGGGGTTTGTAGCTGGACCATCATCATCATCAGAGGACCTCCCGGAGAATTCCCTGAGGAGCTCGCAAAGAAATTCTCAGAGGAGCTTCTGGTGGAAAATCTATATAAATTCCTGAAGAAGCCTAAATAAATTCCAATTCTGCCGAAACTCCCGGAAGAATTTTCAGAGGAACTGCCGATAGAACTACCGGAATTATTTCTCGAAGGAAATCCTAGAGAAATTGGAAATGCCGGTTTCCACAGGAATTCTTCCAGGATTTCATTGCGAATTAATCTAGGAATTCCTCCGAAAATTCCATTGTAGATTTCATTTTCCTGGAGAAATTCTTTGAAATTTTCACAAGAAATTATTCGAAACAATTCACGGAAAATTTTATGGAATTTACACAAGAAATTCGAAGATTTTTCGTGAAATTCTCAGGAATGTTTACTGGCAATTCTGCGGAATTTCCACGGAATATTCTTATTCTTAAAATTATGGGAAACACCACGAAATTATTTGAGTTATTGCAGGCAATTCTGCAGAACTTATAAAGAAGTTCGTGAAGATTTTCTTGGAGTAAATAATGGTGGAATTTTCGGATTGATTCCCGGCAAAGTTTATAGTGGAATTCCTGAAGACATTGCCGAAGAAGTTGATGGAGGCATTCCTAAAGAATCCCTGATAGAATTTCGGATAGAATGTCAGGAGCAATTGTCGAAGGAATTCCTGGAGAATGCTTGCATATTAATTTTTTGCCTATTTTATAATAAATATTATTTCAGAGAGGATTTGTTTAGAAATTCAGATGTATGGTTCTAGTTTTCTTAAACTTATGGACTTATGGCACCCACGGCTCACCTTCTACGGATCGTACGGAAGACTAGAACTGTCATCAGAGAGGCCATCATATTGGCCGGTCGCGACACTAGTTTTCTTAAACTTATGGAAGAATGCATAAGACAAGACTTATGGAAGAATGCAGGATTTTTATAATAATTGTTATAGCCGATTTTATATTCTTTCTGAATACTAAGTTCGTTAATATTTTTCTCACTTTATTTAAAAATATCTGATGAGTAATGAATCACGCATTTTTAAATCCATTATTGTTTTAATCATTATTGTTTCGATTTGGTTTGGATTTGGTTTCATATGTTAATATTCATGTGTTTTTATAAAACTACTATAAAAGTACGAAAAAAGTTGCCCCCCTTCTCGAAATCCTGGCTACGCCCATGTCGATCGATCATCACACAGCATTCCATAGTAAATTACCATCTACACTAATAAGTACCTGATCTCAAATTGATATTTAAATTAAAACTATTTTATTATTCTCTTATTTTGATGAATCAAAATTTAACAACAAATCCTGCTTCAGTTTTCGTAACCCTTGAGCAATATTGAGAATTAGACTTCGGTTTCATAGGACTAATTTGTTAATATTTTTTTCCAAAAGTTTTCCTAATTCAGTATTTTGATAAACTCCAGTCGATTACTTCTCAATATATCTAAATTTCAGAAAAATTCTAACTACTATTCTTTGAGTTACATATACAATTGGGCAATGTTTGAGCTGCTGCATATCTAGTATATTTAGAGAATTTGCAGTTCGTTCACCTGATGTGACCCTTGGATCCTGGAAAGACATTCACGATGGAATTCACTCATGACAACCACAATGGATAGTTTACTCCCCACCTCGAGTCCTTGTATGCACAAATCTCAATAGATGATCGACATAACTAAAATGAGCTCTGGCTGAGTAAGACTGGGGCACGATGACCAACCAAATTGAATATTTTCCTCAAAAGTTTTTTAAATATGGCAAAAAAAGTTCTTGGTTCCTGAAGAGATTTCCGGAGGAAATCACGATTTTTTCGACGTTTCATTGGAAATTCCTTTGTAAAACACTATAAGAAATTCTGCGGAAACTAATATAGGCATTTAAAAAAAACATTAAGGCGTTGGGAAATTCCTTTAGTAAAACCACAGGTAAAACCATAGAATATTCTTTCAGCATTTCATTTGGAAATTCATTAAGGAAAGAAATAGGGAACTGTTCCGATCTCCATCTCACTGTACATATATCCATCTCATCGCTAAACAAAGAAATACGGGACCAAATTCGTCGCTTCTTTTTGTCAACATGCGTGCTCACTGCTGAAAAAATCACAAAAATAATAAACAAACTGAATTCCTTTCCATTGCTTTGTTTTTTATGGGATGGAAATAGGAGCTATGAGATGAAGTGGCAAACCGTTCCCCTAGTTTCCGAAAAAAAACCTAAAACAATTTCCGAAGAAATTGCTGAAAAAATCTTAGAAGGGGTTCAGAAAAAGCTCTCCGAGGGAATAGCGAAAAGAGTTCATTAAGACATTTCTTGCAAAATTTTTGAAGGAATTTTCGAAAGAACTTAGTGTAAAAATACTTCGTCCGAACTTGGCCAACTTCACTATTGATCCCACGATGGACTTCCCACAAATCACACCAAGGAAATACGAAACTGAACTAGCTTGTTTGCTTGCTAAAAGTAGACTCGTTTATTCGTCATAAGGTACAAAGGTTTGAGAACGTAGGCCTTGCTTATTATATGTATAGGTATTTTATAATTTTGACTGGAAACACCGACTTCAAAAATAATTTACATTAGGGAATCGAAGGAATTCCCAGAGAAAAATCATAAAGAATCTTTTCATTAAATTTCGAAAAAATGTTCTAGGGAATTCCTAGAAGAATTTCCGAATGGTTGCCTAAAAGCAATTTCCGAAAAAAATTCTTTGAATGAATTTCTGAAGAGATTCCCGAAAAAAATCAAAAGAAATGGAGAATGTTGTGTCGGAATTACTGAGGGAAATTACCAAGAACTTCTTCCTTTTTACATTAATTAGTGTTCTTCCTAATGTTACCAAAGAATTTTAAAAGGATTACCCGTAGAAATTCCTAAGGAATCACTTAAAGTAGTTCTGAAAGAATTCCTATAGGAATTTCAGGAAAAGATGTCAAAGAACTTGCTAAGGAACTCCTAGAGGAATTTCTTAAAAGTTTCCAACGTTTTGTTTTCTAAAAAACAATCCGATGGAATTCCTAAAATAATGTTCCATATCCTCCACTAAATATATTTCCGAAGGAATCTGTGAATGAATTTCTGAAGGATTTTTTAGAGAAATTCTAAAATATTTTCCGTCGATATTTCAAAAACAATTTGCGAATGATTTTCGGAAGGTACATCCGAAAAAAACTCTAAGGGATTTACGAAAGAATTCCTAAAGGATTTTATGAAGAAATTCCTAAAGCAATTTCCTACAAATTTTTTAAAGGAATTTCCAAAGAACGAACCCTAACAAATTTCCTATGGTTTTCTTAAACAAAGGAATACGTGAAGGAAATTCTGACGTAATTCCTGCGGTAAATTTTAAGGAATATCCGAAAGAATTCCCGAAAAACTTTCTGGAATTCGTTTCCGGAGAAGTTTTTGTAGAATTTTTTGAGGCAATTTCCTAGGGAATTCCTGGACGAATCTTCAAAGGAATCTCTGGAGGGAATTGCAAATAAATTACTGGGAGATATTCCAAAGGAATTCTTGAAGAAATCTAGGAATTACATCAGTAATACCAGTAGGCATTTTCTCTGAAATTCTATTAGGAATTTCTTTCTTCTTTCTTCTTCTTTCTTTTTAAGAATTCCTTCGGAAATTCCATCATCAAATCCTTTAAAAATTCCTTTATGGATTTCTCTGGAATGCCTTTTGGGAATGCCTTCAAAAATTTATTTGGAAATCCCTGTGCTGAACCCAACACCCTTTTTTCAAAACTTCAAACATTTATTCGAAAACTCCTCAAGAATTTTATTTCTTAAATAATCAAAAAAATACCGCCCAGGGACTTCTTTACAATATTATTCGAAAAACCTCCGAGATTTCCTTCCTTTTCTCGGAAGATCTTCCAGGAAAACCTTTAAATTTATTGAAAATGAAGTTGGTTGCGATGTTACTTATTGAATTTTCGAAAAAATCCTAAAATAAACAACAAACACTGAAAGACTTTCGGAAAGATGAAGGCATTTTCGAAGAAATTCCTGCAGGAAGTTCCGGAAGAATTCCCAGAGAATGTTTTAAAGGAATTGCTGGAAGAAGTTCTGAAGAAATTCCTTGGGCAAATTTTGAATGAATTCCTTATGGATATCTAGAAGATTTTTTTTCCAGCGATTCATGAAATAATTGCCGGAACAATTTCAAAACAAAAAATTTCCGAAGAAATCCTCAGAAAAATGTCTGCAGAAATTCTCAAAAAACGAATGGAGTTCCTTAAGAAATTTCCGCAGGAATTGCTAAAGGAACTTCCAAAGTCTTTCTTCCAAAAACTTCCAAAGAAACTTTCCACAAAAAGTCTCCGAAGGAGAATGTAGGAATTCGTGGAACAAAATCCGAAAGCATCCCTTAAGCAATTTCCGAAAGAAATTCGTAAAGGATTTTCTGAATAAATCCGTAATGAAAATTCTTAAGGAATTTTCGGAGAAATTTTGTAAGGAATCTCCAAAAGAATACCCAAATTCCTAATTTCTAAATAATCTTCTAAGGTTTTTTAAAAGAAACTTTTCGGAGGAATATCTGGAGGAATTATCAAATAAATTTCTTGATTTATTTCGGAACTAATTTCTAAATGAATGTTTAAACGATACTTACTTCGAATATTCTAAGAAATTCCAGGAATTTTACAAAACAGTATTAAGTAATTTCAAGACAATAAAATAAAATTAAATTTTCGTAATGTTCGAACTACCTGACGTTTTAACTAAATATTTTGACTAAATACTATGCATCGAGGCGACAACGCCCCAGTTCTGGGTTACAATAGCTGTGAATAAAAAAATAAGAAGCGTTTTTAACTGATGCTCGTAATATTTGCTCAGCAATATTTGTTTTGCTGATGCTCAGCAAGTGGTTTCGTTATATTCAGACATTGATTTCAAAATATAAATTACTTACTCGGGAGTCGGAACAAAAAAATCGGTAAAGCAATCACAGTTGGGATTTGAATATTTTTCTAAATCAGTTTGCCTTATAAGCCAACTTGAAATTTATAAACTGCAATAATTTACCTGCATCAATGCCAGATCCTTTAAGAATGGGGACGCTTTGGGCATGTATCCAGGCCCCACAAAAGCTTATAAACCACAACAAACCTATTTTGCGAGTCATCTACAAGTTTAGGTGCCCGACTGAATGAGGCCTTGGCTTAACGCATTCCAAAGATCAATTTAACAATTTATGTATTATTATACTAGATAAAGCCTCATTCAAACTCTCAGGGGCGTCTCGTGGACTTTTGCTACACCTGTTCTACCATGCCTATTCATCAAGCTGAGTGGTTTCGCATGAAAGTTGGGCATTTAATCTAATATTACAACCTTTTCTTGTACAACTTAACCAAATATTAGAAAAACAATTTAAATAGAAAAGATTTACAAAACAATAAATGACTTATTTTTCTCTTTTGTTACAAAAATGTTTTAAATTTAGATGCACTTAAAATTTTAGACTCGGAAATCGTCTAAAATCTAACTTGGTAACAGTTGGGCAATAACTGGATATTGCTCAGAATAGAGATCTTTCATATCGGCTCATTCCACCATTCAGGGTACACGGGTCCCATCGCCGCTAATATTTAAACTCTCACATATTTTGTTGCTATGAAAGAAATGTTATTAACCACTATTAGTATAATAATTATAATATATAATTAGTATATAATTATACAATTATTGTTTGATGCGACCCCAGATTGTGACGAGCAATGAGTCACATTTAGAAGCTGAAATGTGTTCCAGATATTAATTTTTCAAATTTAGTGAAAACTATACCTTTTTCTCTATGTTGATTGATTTTGAGTATTCGTAAAAAAAGCATTATTTAATGTCTCTTTTGAAAACGCAAACATTAATTTAATATTGTTCTTGATGCATTGCATATTCATCACGAGAAAAAAGAAAAACAAACTGTTTCCAATCATCGGCGCCAAAAGCGTGCGCGGTGCGCCTTTCGGCAAAGCACAGCCCGACGCTACGATCGAGTCTAACCGAAGGTGCGTCGCGTCGTTGATTGTTCTCGCAGCGCGTCGAACGGGTTTGACTCCTGCGCGCATAGCAGAACTTGCATCTAAACGTGCTTGCTTCGCATGCGAAAGAGGATGATGTGAGAAAACGGAGAAAGCTGGCAACGCTCACGCTGGTTCTCTGCGCGCGGAGAACGAGTGAGCATACCAAGGAGGAAATTATTTCAAATCATTTGTCATGGCGCAAAACTTTAAATTTGACTTCTGGCAGCGCTGCTGTTGGTTCTTCATTATAGATCGTACGACTGGCAAAAGCTTTCTATGTGATGGGGTGTGATTTTTCAGAGAAACACACATTTAGCTGCAATTTGACTGTACGCCAAGCATGTGGCGTTAACTTGATCTGCCTACGAAATATGTTTCTTTAGATGTTTAGATGTTAAAATCATTGGAAATATTACGTGAAGCTTTGTTTAAAAAATTTACTGAGTAAATTATTTATATTTTATAATTAATTGCCAAGATATTAATTTCTTACTTCTGACCTACAAATGGATACCTGTTCCATGAACAGGTAGAACGTATGGACGAGTCGCCCCTGCAAACTCTCAAACTAATCAACGAACCTATTAATTTAAGATTTGAAATTGAATTTTGACGCGTTAACAACACTGATGAACTGTCATAAGACTAGTTTAGTACTATTCCAAATAACTCCACCACGCTGTATTTCTTCACAGATACGTATTTCGACCTCAACTATTAAGCCGTTTTCAGCGTCTCGTGTTGGCTCGACTCGACTTAAGTTAATTAATTTTTTTTTATTGCGATTAATCATCGGCGTGGCAAAATTATGATCGGCGGCGCGCCGACCCAAAATCGTCGGCGGCGGCGGCGCGAGTAAAACCACCGGCGGCGGCGGCGTGGCGCGGCGGCGCACAGGTCTACCTCATTTCTTACATCTTACTACTGACTTCTTTCATCTCTTTTCACTTCTCACTTCACACTTCACCCTTCTCACTTCTCATTCTTCAATTTTTCTTTCTCACTTTTTTCTTATAACTTCTTATCTATTACTTCTGACTCTAACTTCTCATTTTCCACTTTTCACTACTACTGCGCATATCGAATTTCTCACTTATCATTTTCCAATCTCTTTTACTCACTTCCTACTTCGTATCACTTATTACTTTTAACTTTTCATTTCTCACTTCTCCCTATTCTGAACTTAGAGAATATCGAGTAAGAATATTATCTAGGAGACGGAGGGAACACGATATGCTAAATTCAAGGGACTTTGAATTTCATCGAGTAAGGGAAAATATCGAGTTAAAGAACATCGAGTTAAAGAACATCGAGTTAGCGAAAGTTCACTGTACTGTATTTTTGTTCGTCAACGCTAAGAAATGTAAAATTACAAATAGCTTTTCCGCATATTTTTTTTTATTGCTGACAGCAATAAATGATCGTTTATCATTTGCTGGTTAACCAGCAGCATATTTTTTCAATTACTGAACATCAGCAAATAAACTGTCATTTTCATGAAAATCAAATTTGCTGGTTTAACAGCAATTTACTTTGCTGGATTGATTGCTGGATTAACAGCACACACAAAAAAACAACAAAATTTTGCTGGATTTCAGCGAAGAAAGATTTTTTTTTAATTTCTCCCGAAACTGCAATTTCTGTGTGATAATGTATAGACAGTAATTACGATTTTCTAGCAAGCAATTCCAGAATTTTCAAGAATTCCTGGGGAATTAACTTCTGCCATTTTTCGTAAATAATTCTTCAGGAAATACCAACAAGATTTTTCCAAAAAAAATCAAGAGTACTTTCAGAAATTCCTACAGAAACTCTTTCGAAAAATTATTTCAAGTATTCCTTCAAATACAAACGGAAATTTCTCCGGCAAGAATTCCTTCGACATGTCTTGAACAAAATTTTCCTTCTGTGGCTTCCCCAAAAAATCGCAGATAAATTCAAAGAAGTTAATAAAAGAAAATTTCGATTTTTTTTCCGTGGACTCCTTTACGAGTTCTTTCAGGAATTTCTTCAGAAATTCTTTTAGAAACTCCGTTGAGAATTCCTGTACGAATTCGTTAGAAATCAAAATTAAAATTCGTATATTCCTTCAGGGACAGTTGAAATTGTTTTAGGAATATCTTCGCCAAATTACTTTAGAAGAAATCCTTCCAAAATTCCATTAGGTAATCTTTCAAAACTTACGCCAGGAATTATTCGCCTGCTTTGAGTGTGCTTACAGCTGCACATTAGAAGTTAACTTTCTGAAATCAGTATGGCGAAAGGCATCTAAGGTTCGATTTCTTAAAATTAAGCACCTTCATCGAAAAAATATTTGGTAGGCGTAGTAGCGGACACCTTCCTACATAACCGGTACCAACTTGTTTTTCCTTATTTTGAGAGAACCCGCGTTAGATGTTTTTCGCCACACAAATTTCTGGCAGTTAAGTCATGCTGGCTATTTGCGCATATACGATAGCGTTTGGATGTGGAAGTGGCAGGTAGAAAATCAGCCACTGCCAATAATTCATTCCTTTTTACATTTGCAATCCATATATTTATGGTTTATATTTTTGGCATAAAGCCTTAATTCCGGATTCAAAACAGGTTTTTACTACTGTCCGGATTTGTGCAAGAATTTTGAAGGAATCCCTTACCAAATTCTTGTGAAAGTTTCTTAAGTAATTTCTAATGAAATTCCGAAAAAATTCCAGTAGGTATTTCTTTGAAATTTACATTGGAAGTTTTTTCGTGGATGACTTCTATAGTTCTGCAGAAATGCTTTCAGAAATTCGTTGGAACAATATTCTTGAAAATTTATTCGGGTTGTTCTTTGTAAATTTGTTCCTGAAATACATTTTGAAACTCCTGCCGGATTTTTTTTCCAAAATTTCTCCAGAAAATCTATCAGATTTTTTTTCGGGTGCTCCTCCAGGAATAATTCATCAAATTCCCACCGTAGTTTATTTGAATATTCTTCCGTAGAACCTACTGTAAGGCCTTTATAAATTGCTCCAGAAATTCCTCTAGTAAAACAATGTAATATTCTTTTCAAAATTTCTGCAGGAACTATACCGGAAAGTTTGCTGAAATAATTCTTCCGGAAAATTATTAAAGAATTAAATAGAAAATTTCAAGGAGTTTTCGGATTTTATAAGAGATTCCCGAAAGAATGTTCTAAGGCAATTCCTAAGGAATTTCGAAATGAATCTCTGAAAATCTAAAGAAATCCCTAGAAGATTTGCTAAAAAATGGAGGAATGACCGTAGGAATTCCTATAAGAATTGTCGAAAGAAGTCCTGGAGATCTGTAAAAATTTCTGAGGGAAATTTCGAAGGAATGCTAAGAATTTCTTCCTAGAGTTACCGAAGAAATTAATTAAGAAAGTACTAGTAGAGTTCCCTTGGGGCCCTCCTTAGCCAAAAGGATAAGACGCGCGGCTACATAGCAAGACCATGCTTAGGGTGGCTGGATTCCCGGTGCCGGTCTAGGCAATTTTCGGATTGGAAATTGTCTCGACTTCCCTGGGCATAAAAGTATCATCGTGTTAGCCTCATGATATACGAATGCAAAAATGTTAACCTGGCTAAGAAACCTCGCAGTTATTAACTGTGGAAGTGCTTAATGAACACTAAGCTGCGAGGCGGCTCTGTCCCAGTGTGGGGATGTAATGCCAATAAGAAGAAGAAGTAGAGTTCCTAAATCAGTTTTTGAAGAAACTTCTGAAGGTAATTTTGAAGGCATTTAGGCATTACTAAAGAAACGTCGAAATAACTAAAGGAGTTTCATAAAATATTCCTAAAACAATTTGCGTAGGTATTCCTAAAGGAACTTCAGAAGGATTTTCTAAAAGAATTTTTGAAGAAATTCTTACAGCTTATTTGGGAAATATTTGGCTTCACAAGACTGGGGGAATCGAAATCTATGTTGTCGGGAATCGAAAACTATGTTGTCAATCTTTTCCCGACGTTTCAGTTCATTTAGGGCCTTTTTTGAGGGGTCGATTTGTTAAAGTTTCCTTGTCAAATGTGTTTCTGTGTAACGTACAATGTCATGTGAATCAAATGGTGGAAAATAACAAGTCCAGATACTGAATTTCGGGTAGCAAGAAATCGTCCAAATTGTCCGATGCACAATTCATTCGGACCAAATTTGAACCATTTGATTCACATGACATTGTACGTTACTCAGAAACACATTTGACGAAGAATCTTCAACAAATCGACCCCTTGAAAAAGGCCCTAAATGAACCGAAACGCCGGAAAAAAAATAAAAACATAGTTTTACGGTTTTCTCCAAGACTGCGAAGCCAAATATTTCCCAAAAAAGATTTATACTACAGTCGTGCGAATAAGGAAATTTCTACAAGAATTCGTAACATAATTTCCGAACGACTTTCGATATTTCTTTTAATTCCTTCTCTGAATTTTCGAGGAATTTCCAAAGGAATCTTCCAATTTATTTTCAGAATTACAATTTTCTTCTACGGAAAACCCTTTAGAAATTCCTTTAAGAATTTGTACGGAAATTGTTTCTGGAAAACTTTCCGAAATTCTCTAAGGAGAATTCTTTTTATGAGTTTCTTTATGAAATCCTTTGTAAATTGCCTTGAGATTTCCTTCAGAAATTGAATTAGGAATTCCTTAAAAAAATTCAAAGAAATTGAATCAACAATTATTGAAGGATACTCTCAAACAAATGCTTCCAGTAATTCCTCAGAAAATCCCTTCCGAAACTCTAGTAAGAAATTCTTGGAATTTCTTTGAAATTTCACTTAGGAGTTTCTTCAGAAATTCTTTTAGGAATCCTTCGGAAATTATTTAAAAGATCTCCTTCGAAATTTTCATCTGGAAATTCCTTTGATATATTCGTTAGAAACCCATCCGAAAGTTCTTTTAGGATCTTCTATTTCATTCTTTAATAAATTTCCGGAAAAAAATTTCCGGCATAATTCCAGCAAAAATTTTCATATGGTTTTATTCCAAAAGAATTTCTGGATGAATTTACGAAGGCCTTTCCAGACGATTTTCCGAAGGAGAAAATTCAGAAAATTCATTATCGCAAAAAAAATTTTAAACCCTGAAAGATTTTCGGATTAATTGTAGTAATTGCTGAAAGTATCGGACGTCGCATTTAATTCGGCAGACACCTACACGGACAGATAGATCAACACAAAATTTGAGTTTGATATACACACTCAGTGGCGCCGGGATTCGGTGGGACAAGTAGGACATGTCCTACGCATGAATATTGCTGGGTGGGACTGTGACAGTCAAAGCATTGTCCTACCCATGATTATAATAAGAACGTATGAAGTCATTAGCTGTATGTTAGCAAAAACGGATTTTAAAATTAATTATAGTATAGCTTAAATATTAATTATAGATAGAAGTTTCTGGGATCCTTAAAAATAAGCGCTACAAGCGCTCGACATCCTTGAGGGTTCCTAAAAAGTTTGGATTATTGAAAGTCCTCGAAAAAAAGTTTCTAGAAACCTAAAAAAAATACGGTTATCTAAGGAATTGTTAACATCTCTCCCTTATGACATCTGGTTAGAAAATGTTCTAAACTACTAAAGAGATGACATGATGTCATGGTAGTTTGCCACGAATCGCTAGAAACCATAAACATATCTGAAAGTTATAAATCCTAGCAGTTAGTAATAATTGATTGAAATAATTTAAGATTTAGATAATATAATATTTAGACAATTTTTGGATTCTGTGACCTGTGCTGGAAGCTTGTACATATGTTCAAAAATCGCAAAGATTCCTAGATATATGTAAAGCTTCTTGTAAATTGTTCAAAACAATTTTGAAAAGCTATAGGGTTAGACACTTAGAAATCGCCCTCACCCCTGTTTTACCCACCTATTTTAAAATCTTTCTTAAAAACTAGTTGTTGAAAACAGTTCAAGTTTTTCTATACAATTATCGAACAATTATGAAAAACTTGAAATTCAACTGTTTCCGACAACTAGTTTTCGCGAAATGATTTTAAAATTGTAACGGGCGAAAACTGGGGTGAGGGTGATTTCAGGGTGTCTTACCTTATTTGTCTGGAAAATCGAAGAAAGTTTCTCAAATTACGATTATGTCCGCAATGATTCCAAGCCCTGATTGTTTTTAGAATTGATTAAATTGCCACCATATCAGTATGGAACAGTTATACTTGCTGTGGCAGTATAGATATAATGTTCAACACTTTTCAACACCAAAACTGTTGCTCAAATTGGTATTTACCCTATTTGTCCTATCGCAGAAAAAAATTACCTGTTAAAATAAAAAAAAATACTTGGGTTATTGGTTATTGGTTTTGAGTGAAAACAACCCACTTTTGGGTAGTTTTGGTTTTCAGTGTAGGAATCAGCAGAAACGAGCTGAAGAAAATTTCCTAAAATGCATCCACTGCAACAGTGAGGAATATTCCGCCGAGTGCCTCTACTGACAGCAATAGTCGTAAGCAAAAAGCTGCCGTCAAATTTCCCTAAGCTTTCGAAAAAAACGTGCGTGTAAGTTTAGCAGAAATAAACTGCACCTACTAATATCTAAAATCATCAGCAGAAATTCCTGTAGGAACTCTTGCAGTAGTTTCTGAAGCGATTTCCATTCCAATAGGTATTTGCTTGAAAGTTCCATTTGATATTTTATCGTGAATTCCTATAATAATTATTCAGGAAGGCGAGTCAAGTACGAGACACTGAAGACGACCTTACTGTTGAGGTCGAAATACGTATCTGTCAAGTTACAATTAAGTGGTGGAATTAAATGGGATTGTACAAACTCGTCTTATGACAAGTCAAGTGATTATTCAGGAAATTTATTCGACAATTCCTTCAGAAATTCATTAAGAAATTCATTTCGAAAACCTATTCAGGTTGTTATTTAGAAATTCATTCGAGAATTTATTCGGAAAGTCTTCCTGAAATACATTTTGAAACTCCTCCAAGAATTTCTTCTAACTTTCTCCAAAAAAATGTCCTGATATCCTTTCGAGATCTCCTCCATGAATAATTTATGAAATTTGTCTAGGAGCTCATTTGAATACTCCTTCAGGGATTCTTTTCTAAAATCTCCCAAAAGCCCTTTATAAATTTCTTCACAAATTTCTTTAGTAAAACAATGTGATATTCTCCTAGCAGCACAAGGGTTACCACAACTTATATGTGACCGGATATAGTGGAAATCAAGTTGCTGCAACCATTTTTGTCTGACTTGTGCTGCTCGGGTACTTTCAAAATTCCTGCACGAATTATTCCAGAAATTTTGTTGAAAAAATTCTCACAATAAAATTATTGAAGAATGAAATAAGAAATACTAAAGGAATTTCCGGAGGAGTTTTTAAAGGAAAATTTAAAGGGATTCGAAAAATGTATTTGAGGGTAACCACTTCCTTCGGTGGGCTTTGATTCCACGAAACCAGTACGCTAGACAGGTGCAGGTGTTTTTTTAAACCAACTCTTGCACACGTATTGATTTGTGCAATGCCAACTGAGCAGGATGAGTATTTAATTATGTCTAGCATCCTCACACAGCTTCATCACCAATCGCGCTCAATGAAGTAGGGTTGTGTGATCGTACCAGTTTGGTCGTCAGATCGCATCCCGACCACATAAGCGAGCGCGAGGAAAGCCAGACATAACTAAATACTCTTTTCACTCGGTGCATGGTGCACAGTTTTACTTACAGTCCTCCGTTGTCACTCGGAAGAAAGAGTCATCAAGCCCTTGGACATAATCTCGATTTTCGATTTACTGTTTTAAAATCTCATTTTTGCCTTCGCACTTCTCATTTCTCACTTCCTATGCTTAAGTTACAGCTATTCATATTTTCTGATTTTCCACGAAAATGTCTGTCTTCTAATTTTCACGGGATTTTCCACGGGAAGTTCTTCGGAATTTTAACGCGCGTTTTCAAGTGCACCCCATTCAGAACAGAAGCCACGCACAACTGTCATTTTTATTACTACCTTTGCTGCGTCGCAGTATCTGTGGAATTATAAAAATGAATGCAAGACTATTTAGATTTTCCTTCGAAGGAGGAAAAGAATATGTTTGAAAATTCAATGTGCATTACATATGCACAGCATTTTTCATGCTAATTTTAAAATTTTCTAGTTTCTAGTTGTACGTGGAAAATTAATGTCTCTTACATTATAGCAAACGAAACTGAGGCAGTTTTCGAGGTCAGGGCGTGTGCATACATAGAATCTTCAATGTTGAACTCCGTCTCCGATGCCAATGAAAACCAATAGCGACAAAAATCCGAGAACGAAAATAAAGGTGAATCGACCGTATTCTACCGACCTTCATTCATGTTTCGAATCAATTCTTATTTCATATTCAAACTGCGTCTGATTGCAATCAGCTTACCTTTTTGCGGGGTTTGTTCTCTTCTCTGTTCAAACAGTTTCATTTCTGTTGTAGAATAGGTGGTACAATAAAATTGCACTACTCCAGACAATTGCGATACATTGTAGGACTATGAGAGTGCTCTTTTCATTTCAAGAATACACGCTACGAAAAACATCCATAAAACCTCTATTAAATTTGATAAAATGGATACTGTAATATATCAATTACATGTTTGTTGAATTTCACAAACTTCATAAAACTTTTATAAATTTGAGACCACATAATGAAGATCCATAATTTTGAGTGTGCAGTTGGAGTGACTATGCCCTACTCGTTTTCTCCTCGAGGGGATTGCCCGATACGATTTGCTACTTGCAACTCCCACCTGTCCACCCCTGAACCGAGGAGCCGGGACTCGACTTGAGCTGGAAATCCTTTCTAATCGCATTGTTGCTCCGATTGTAGCAACAACTTGTGAGTGCAGAACCCCATATAATGGCTTGGAACACCTTTCAGCACTGTTATTTATGTGTCTAACCAGTTCGGAATAGTGGCCGTTGCTTTTACCCGAACTTTGGCTGCTGCATGAAATCCAGCCTCCGGCAAAAAGTTGCTTCATCCACTCGGCATCGAATACCTACCGTACACCCTGAGAACTCCAATTGAATGCCTGCTGTGCAGACTGTCGGGGTATGTGATGTGACATATTTTTAAGGTGAAATAAAATTTGGTAAGTTTGGTGGTTTTTATTGGCATCGAAGACGGAGTTCAACATTGAAGATCCTATATATGCTCCCCCCTGACCTCGAAAACTGCCTCAGTTTCGTTTGCTATAATGTAAGAGACACTAACATAGGTACAGCGAATCAGAATTTCGGATTGAAATAAAAAAAATGTTGGTAGGCAAAAGCACACGAAATTCATTCAAGAATTTATATAAACATTTCTTCTGAGTTTCAAACAAGGAATTCCTTCAAGAAATCCTTCATGCATTGATCATCAAAATCTTTTATGAACTCCTTCGGATATTCACACAAAAATTCCGTCGTGAGTTCTTCATGAAAGAGGAAATTCCCGGAGTAGTTGCTTGAGGAATATTCTAGAGAAATTGCCAGGAGAAATATAGAGATATTTCTGGAAGTGTTTTTGAAGGGTTTTCTCGCGGATATTCTTATAGGTTTTATTCAGAATTCTTGGAGAATTTCTAAAGAAGTATCTGAAGAAAAAGCGGGAGATTATCCGGAGTATTTTCCTTATGATATTTCGGAATAGTTTTCAAGCGAATTTCCCGGAAAATTTATGTTTTCTAGGTGAGTTCTTGGGGAAACTCTGGAGATGTTTCCGTGGAAATTACCACAGAGATTCTGGGAGGAATTTGTTTGGGAGTTCTTGAAAAAAAAATCGGAAGAATGCCTAAACAAATATTCGGAGAAATAATTTCCACAACAATTGATTTGTGGGGTAGGTATTTCTGGAAGAATTCCTATAGGAAAACGCGTAAAATTTTCTGGATTTCACAATTTTATTTCCAAAAGAAGTTCTTCAAGAATTCCTGGACAATTTTCCAGAAGAATTCGCTGAAGGTGGGTTTAGTGGAATACCATGTCAATTTAACAAAGAATTCAGGAGAAATATCGAAAGAGTCTTCGTGGTAATTTCTGTAGTGCTCACGAATTTATGAAATATTCTTGGAGGAGTTTTTGGACGAACTCCAGAAAAAGTTCCAGGAGAATTTTTTTGAATAAATATTTAAGAGATCGAGCAGCACACTTGCCACACACAAGATTCTGTGACTTATATGAGACCAAATCCTTTAGAATTGTGCTGCTCGAGAAGGCACTTTTTTCCTGAGTTTCCTGAGCAAACACCCTGAAACACCCATATAGAAACTTCCGGAGGAATTTCTGAAGTTTTTTTTATTGAATTACCGGCAGAATTCCTGAAGGCACTTCCCCGAATAAATTCCTGGAGGAACTTTTGGAGGAATTCCTGGAGGATCTTCCGGAAGAATTCCTGGAGGAACTTCCTGAGGAATTCCTGGAGGAACGTCGAGAGGAATTCCTGGAGGAACTTCCGGAGGAAGTTCCTGAGCAATTCCTGGAGGAACTTCCTGAGGAATTCCTGGAGGAATTTCCGGAGGAATACCTGAAGGAACTTCCGGAGGAATACCTGAAGGAACTTCCGGAGGAACACCTGAAGGAACTTCCGGAAGAATACCTGAAGGAACTTCTGAAGGAATGCCTGGAGGAGCTTTCGGAGGAATTCCTGGAGAAGCACACGGAAGAATTCCTGGAGGAACTTCTGGAGAAACTTCCGGAGAAATTCCTGGTGGAACTTCCACAGGAATACCTGGAGGAACTTTCGGAGGAATTCCTGGAGGAACTTCCGGAGGAATTCCTGGAGGAACTTCCGGAGGAATTCCTGGAGGAACTTCCGGAGGAATTCCTGGAGGAACTTCCGGAGGAATTCCTTGAGGAACTTCCTGAGGAATTCCTGGAGGAACTTCCGGAGGAATTCCTGGAGGAACTTCCGGATGAATTCCTGGAGGAACTTCCGGAGGAATTCCTGGAGGAACTTCCGGAGGAATTCCTGGAGGAACTTCCGGAGGAATTCCTGGAGGAACTTCCGGAGGAATTCCTGGCGGAACTTCTGGAGGAATTCCTGGAGGAACTTCCGGAGGAATTCCTGGAGGAACTTCGGAGGAATTCCTGGAGGAACTTCGGAGGAATTCCTGGAGGAACTTCCGGAGGAATTCCTGGAGGAATTTCCGAGGAATTCCTGGAGGAACTTCGGAGGAATTCCTGGAGGAACTTCCGGAGTAATTCCTGGAGGAACTCTTCCGAGTGAGGAATTCCTGGAGGAACTTCCAGAGGAATTCCTGGAGGAACTTCTGGAGGAATTCCTGAAGGAACTTCTGGAAGAATTCATGGAAGAACTTCCGAAGGAGTTCCTGGAAGAACTTCCGAAGGAATTCCTGGAGGAACTTCCGGAGGAATTCCTGGAGGAACTTCCGGAGGAATTCCTGGAGGAACTTCCGGAGGAATTCCTGGAGGAACTTCCAGATGAATTCTCGGAGGAACTTCCAGAGGAATTCCTGGAGGAACTTCCAATTCCTGAAGGAACTTCCAGAGGAATTCCTGGAGGAACTTCCGGAGGAATTCCTGGAGGAACTTCCGGAGGAATTCCTGGAGGAACTTCCGGAGGAATTCCTGGAGGAACTTCCGGAGGAATTCCTGGAGGAACTTCCGGAGGAATTCCTGGAGGAACTTCCGGAGGAATTCCTGGTGGAACTTCCAGAGGAATTCTTGGTGGAACTTCCAGAGGAATTCTTGGTGGAACTTCCGAAGGAATTCCTGGAGGAACTTTCGGAGGAATTCCTGGAGAAACTTTCGGAGGAATCCCTAGAGGATCTTCCGGAGGAATTCCTGAAGGAATTTTCGGAGGAATACCTAGAGGAACTTCTGGGAGGAATTCCTGGAGGAACTTCCGGAGGAACTTCCGGAGGAATTCCTGGAGGAACTTCTGGAGGAATTCCTGGAGGAACTTCCGGAGGAATTCCTGGAGGAACTTCCGAAGGAATTCGTGATGGAACTTCCGGAGGAATTCCTGGAGGAACTTCCGGAGGAATTTCTGGAGGAACTTCCGGAGGAATTCCTGGAGGAACTTCCGGAGGAATTCCTGGAGGAACTTCCGGAGGAATTCCTGGAGGAACTTCCGGAGGAATTCCTGGAGGAACTTCCGGAGGAATTCCTGGAGGAACTTCCGGAGGAATTCCTGGAGGAACTTCCGGAGGAATTCCTGGAGGAACTTCGGAGGAATTCCTGGAGGAACTTCCGGAGGAATTCCTGGAGGAACTTCCGGAGGAATTCCTGGAGGAACTTCCGGAGGAATTCCTGGAGGAACTTCCGGAGGAATTCCTGGAGGAACTTCCGGAGGAATTCCTGGAGGAACTTCCGGAGGAATTCCTGGAGGAACTTCCGGAGGAATTCCTGGAGGAACTTCCGGAGGAATTCCTGGAGGAACTTCCGGAGGAATTCCTGGAGGAACTTCCGGAGGAATTCCTGGAGGAACTTCCGGAGGAATTCCTGGAGGAACTTCCGGAGGAATTCCTGGAGGAACTTCCGGAGGAATTCCTGGAGGAACTTCCGGAGGAATTCCTGGAGGAACTTCCGGAGGAACTTCCGGAGGAATTGCTGGAGGAACTACCGGAGGAATTCCTGGAGGAACTTCCTGAGGAATTCCTGGAGGAACTTCCGGAGGAATTCCTGGTGGAACTTCCAGAGGAATTCTTGGTGGAACTTCCAGAGGAATTCTAGGTGGAACTTCCGAAGGAATTCCTGGAGGAACTTTCGGAGGAATTCCTGGAGAAACTTTCGGAGGAATCCCTAGAGGATCTTCCGGAGGAATTCCTGAAGGAATTTTCGGAGGAATACCTAGAGGAACTTCTGGGAGGAATTCCTGGAAGAACTTCCGGAGGAACTTCCGGAGGAATTCCTGGAGGAACTTCCGAAGGAATTCGTGATGGAACTTTCGGAGGAATTTCTGGAGGAACTTCCGGAGGGATTCCTGGAAGAACTTCCGGAGGGATTCCTGGAAGAACTTTCGAAGGAATTCCTGGAGGAGCTTCCGAAGGAATTCCTGGAGGAACTTTCGGAGCAATTCTTGGAGGATTTTCCGAAGGAATTTCTGGAGGAACTTTCGGAGCAATTCCTGGAGGAACTTTCGTACCGATCCTGGAGGAACTTTTGGACCAATCCTGGAGCAGTTTCCAGAGTACGGAGGAATTTGTTAGAAAATTTCGGAAAATTTCTTTTGCTTGATAAAAGCTTCCGCGTTGCCACCTCCGATTACCAACGGCATGACGCCGCCACGTCGCCGCCGCTGGCTGAAAATGTTCTATCACTCCGCCGCCGATGAATTTTCAATCGGTCTTATTCGGACAAATGACCTATTCCCCCATTGTCCTATTCGACCATATGACCTATTCGGCCGGATGACTTTCGGCCAGATGGGTTTCGGCCTAATTACTTCTTCGGTCTAGTGGCATTCGGTCAAATGGCTTCCGGCCAAATGGCTTTTGGCCAAACGATCCTTTGGCCGATAGAACTGTGAATGCCTAGACGAAAATATAGCCATCTGTAATATTTCCTTGACCTTAAATTTTACATCCAACTTTTTCTTGTATCCAACGTTGAATACAAGCTCCATAGTAACGACGACCTGTAGTATTAAAAAGTGATGGAAAAATGAGTCGAATCGAACGGAAGCTTTTTGTTACATCATATATGCTGTAACATTTTTATACTGTGTAGTAAAAAGAGCGCCTATAAAGTTGAGACACTAGCGATGGAGATTGCTGTCATAAATGCACTATAAGAATTAAATACATCCTACAAGCATGGAAATTGTTACATCAACCCTGTCGCATCGTATACTAAAAAGGATCGCTGTTTCCGTCAGTAAAACCTCTTGCGTTCTTTGCATACTTCTAGAGACTCGGTGTCTTCCACTCAAAGTAATTTTCACTCACTTGAAAACATATGCAGATATTTTTTATGTAGTTTCAAATGAAAAAGTAAAATGATTCATTAGTGATGGCATTCATTATTAAAAATTCACTAGAAAAGCAAATTATATTTAAGTAAATTTTGTTTGGCTACGTAGGTATGTACATAAATTTGAAGTGAAACTTTTCTAAGATCTTTTCGGATCTCCCGTCCACTACAAGCAGCCTAGATAGAGAAAAGGAGTAGAAAATTAGCTCATTCTCAAATATCCTGTTTTGCCTGTTTTATAAGCGATTACTTATAAACATACATCACGCTCGGAGAATCTCACTCATATATTTTTCATACATTCCGTCTTGAACAAAACATGTTGATCACAGGATTTGAAGCGCCGTTAGCAATCTAGTACTTATGCATCTACTGTTCGTGTTGTCCCTGTAATTGTAAAATCAAGTTGAATAATAGAATTGATTTACACAAGAATTTTCAACAACACTGCACAGCTGGCCTGCCCACTTTTATGTTTGAACCTAGAATCATCAAATCTGAAACCATCCACAGTACCACATACCTTCACGAATCCACTTTCAAGCTTTCAATTTTCAAAAGGAAAACCACTGCGGGAATCGTCGAAAAACTTTATCCCTCATCCGGTGTGTCGGCATGTGGTCGGTATCGTCGTGTCGTCTATTCTCTATGCCCGAAATGTCCTACTCTACTGAGCGCCCTTTCACCCTGCGCGCCTCCCCCTGGGCTAAACCGGAACAAAAACACTTGAACAAAATTCTACAATTATCATCCAGAACGTAAACAATTGCGAATAATTTCGTGGTTGCACCAAAGTTGACTACAACAGCGGGGAAGTGGTCTTGGCTAAAGCACGCCCTTTCGCCCCCCCCCGTTCCGAGCTGTGCGAAGAAGCACAGACAACGAAAATAAGGCCATCGACCAGGATGAGAAGACGATTTCGGTCTTTTGTGTGCACGTCTTTTTTTTCTCTCCCTTGAAATTGGGGGAAACGACCAGAAGATGGGAAAACGACATCATCCTTGTGGCACTTATTTTAACTTTTAAGTAAATGGAGATGAGGCGGGTATGTGGGTCGTTTCTTTTGTATTGCCGTGGCGTGGATCCTCAGAAGTGGATTTTCCACCCTGTCTTATCTATTTTCAACCACGGTGGAAAAAGGCGCTTCATGTTATTGTTTGGATCAGTTTTTGGAAGGAAAACGGATTATGAGCAGTGATGAAGTACTTTACGAGAATTGCCATGAAGTGTGTTTTGGTGGAAAAAGCGGAAGCGAATTTTGTGACAACTGAAGAAAAATTTATATTTGATAAGGTAAATCCTTGCCGATACCATTCTGTTCAGAAATGTTTGTACTGAATACACGTAGAGGGAAATCATAACTTTAACAGAGTTATTGACAGGGTTTTTATTTTTGTAAAATAAACTTTTTGAAAAGTGCTTTGATACGCATACCTATGTTTAGGTCAAATTAGAACATAATAAATTACACAAATCTCTCAATTACCTAATAAGAAAAGCTTATTATAACAATATGCTTGCTTAGAGAACACGATTACCCTCAATTTTTCCAATTTAGATGTTCATTTGATGAAGAGCTTTTGAATGAAATAAATGCATATTGGGAGCATAAGTGTTCTGCGTTAAATATCTTATGATTCTTTAATCGTAGCTCATTTCCCATATTAAGCAAATTGTTATAACAACAATGCATTTCAATTATGAGCCAGTTACCGATTAAAATCAATTACAATTGCAATTGCGCGGCAGCCGATGATTTACCAGGAATCTCCTGCGCTTCCATCATCTCTTCGCAATCATAACTGAATGGCTGTTATCCATGATAAATTTAGCCGGCCATTGAGCGAAAATACGCCCAGGCTGCAAATGGTGCCAGAGGAGGATTTACAACCGTGCAGTTCTAATTGCACATAATTATCCTGCGGCCCTTCCACAGTCAGCATGCTACGTGCGTTCTCCGGAACTCTCTACACGTTCACATGAAAAGATACAATTATGGGCAAGGCTCTGCTAGTGGGCTGCAATCGAATAGATTTATAATCGCGTGAATAATTTCCCCCAGCAAACCTAATGCTACTTGCATCAATGTATGTAGTGGTTTATTCCAAGAGAGGATTTGATCGTTTTGCTACAGTTTCAAGTTCAGTGGAGAAGTTGTGAAGCAAGGAGTGCAATGCACCCCATTGCTATAAAGTAATGAAGACCAGCTAATGATTATCGTATTACACATAAGATTGAAATCAAAAACCATAAACCTACCACATACAAATGAAGAAATGTGAAGGCAGTAATCGGATCTTTTCCGGGACAAATAATACCCTGCTGGAAGAGTGAAGATGTGAGGAGCACATAGAGCACACATGTTGTACAAGCACTTAATCAATCTTCTTACTGATTCTTTGAGGATTAGTTCCTGAGCTGAATGACGGGATTTGTTTCCTCTTCAGCAACAGTTTCCCGTTAGATGCACTCTCCACAAATGTACTACAAAATAGTAAGGAAGCCTAGATGATGTCGGTAATATGGATCTCTGAAAACAATGGTTTACAAAATAACTTCATTTTCAATTTTCATATCTTTTGAGCTTTTGACGACATTTTGTTTTGCTGTTCATTTGATAAAGTAGCTAAAACTGTAGCAAAGCTAACTTTCCACCACAATACTAAACTTTTGAGCTTAACTTTGCACTAGCTTCAAGCCAGGACAAATTGGCTGCAGTGTTGCCACATTTAAATCTGTATTTCGGAAGTAAAAAATCTTTTTCATCTGTATTATGGTTAAAAAATCTGTATGTGAAATCTGTATGATAGAATTTGACAAAAACACAAAAATATCTCTGAACTTGTATGTGTTTATTTTCTATATTCATAACCTTATTCATTTTTCTATCAATTTCAAACAAACGCTACAATCTTTTCTTCGATTACGTTATGGTGCTCGTAGAAAGGTTAGAATTTCACATATTTTTCAATTCAGTTGTTCGAAGAAACAACCTCTATAACGATGGACTTAATTGATTTCCAAACAAATTGGTTTTAAATATCGCTTTTGAAAAAAACTCAAACTGCTCGGTGATTCATATCTAGAGGTGTGCGCGGGTCAGATATTTGGCGGCGGCGTTTGTCAGAGTTTTGATCGGCGGCGGCGTTGTTTTCTGGGGAAGTTGGTCATATTTTTCTGGCAAAATTCAAAAGATTCTTCCGGTAATGTCTTGAAAATATCCCAAATGACCAATTCGAACGAAAACTTTCGGCCAAATGGCGACCATTTCGGCCAATTGAGCTATTCGGTCAACCTTCTTTTTCATCCAAAGGAACTGTTTGACCAAATGACATTTTTGGCCAAATAACTCCAGGCTAGATATAGTCTTATACCAAATGGCCTATTCGGTCAAACTAATTATTCTGCCAAACAACTTTCAGGCTTGCGGTCTTCTGTTGAACGACCGTTTTCCGTTCAAAAATTCACTTTCAACGAGAAGTTCTTTGGATTTCAACGGGAAATCCTTCGCAATTTCCACACGATTTTTTTTTCAGTTTTAACCGAAAGTTTTTCGAAATTTCAACAAGAAATTGTATATAATTTTCAATAAAATCATTGTCAAAAATCACGAAAAATTCTTTGAAGTTTCGACGGGATCACTCAGGAAATTCTACGGAAAATTCACTGAATCTGCGTAAGTTCCAGTGAAAACTCTGCGGACTTCTTCAAATTTGAACCGGCGTGGAAAATTATAGATCATCGGCGTGACAAATTTTAAACGGCGGCGCGTCGATGCAAAAATGTCGGCGGCGTGGCGCGACGGGGCACACCTATATTCATATCTTGGGTTTAGGATTGTTATGCTATGAAATGTGCTCCGTGGCTGCTAATGAATGAGGTATAAATGAAAAACCAATGCATAAATTTACTTAGAAAATGTGGGATTGCGAATCCGGGAATGGCGAGTTCGATTCTCGGTCCGGCCTAGGATGTTTTCTGGTGAGAAATATTCTTTATTCCCTGGGCATAGTGTATCCAAGGTCCGCAACGTGTAGGCCTAAGGATATTAGGATTAAGTACATTAGGGAATTCTGCCTTCTTTTTGTCATGGGATGTTCTATGAGACATTTTCCACTTGGAATATAAAGCAATTGAAGAGGCAGATTTTTTTTGCGAGAAATTAATTTTGTGCTGTAATAGCTAGCCGATACTGTTCAGTGGCCATTTTGTAGCAGTCTAAACTAACCACTAGATTGGCCCAGCTTAGTATGGGAAGATGTTGTCTAATTTCATGGGGCAGGATTGGGTCTTTTGGTGAGAAAATCAATCTCTCAAAATTTCAGCTCAATCGCTTGTTGCATAAGCTTGCGCATTTTATTTTAAGTTTGTATGGGGATTTCAATCAAAATATATAGGAAAATACACCTCCGACACTCATTCGATCGGGAAGTAGGTACAGATTGCTCGATTGAGCTCAGAATTGCTAAAAGGACAGTTGGTATGTAAATGAACAATTTCACAGAACATGCACGATGGTTAAATGAACTTCTATTTGGTCGGGGTTCAGCCAAACCGCACCAAGCGGCTTTTAGACTGACTTGTGATATTTTGTTCGTAAAAGGAAAACGGAAAGTATTTTATGTCAATTCATATGTACATTTGTTTTACGATATCCTCAGTTCTGGCGTTGAACGATGTCCGATGAAATTTGTGATTGACTGAATCTGTTACACGAAAACTTTGGTAAAGAAATAAGAAATTTTTCATTGGCGCTTGGTTTGATTTGCATTTGGCTGAACCCCGACCATGTTTTGTGTACCTTATTTTGGAACTCGACAACTTTTCGTGCCATGTGGAATTAGACAACTTTTTGTTACTATGTCTGAAACTTGATTATGCATATGTACAACATGTGATAGATTTAGTTCGGAAAAGGTATTGGAGGGTAACCGCCCCTTCGGTGGGGTTTGATCCCACGACCCCAGTTCGCATGACAGGTGCTTTCCCTACTAAGCTACGAAGGACCTCCGTCGTCCACCGCAGCTTAGCGGGTACTGATGAAACCAAATTCCCAGCACCAGGTACCAGCCGATCTCTCGCAATACATTTTCAGAACTAACTCTCTCAAATGTATTTTTGTACACAATGTCAACCAAGTAGGATGAGTATTTAATATTGTCCGGCTCCTACACACTTGCTTCATCAGCAACGGCGCTCAATGAAGTAGGGTTGTGTGAGGTTGTGCCAGTTTGGTCGTCAGATCCCAACACGACCACACAAGCGAAGAGATCGCCACTCGAGATCAGTACATTCAAAGTTAATTGCCTATATGCCGGGTATTAAGCCACCCGGGTGGAAATTAATTACTATGTCTGAAACTTGATTATGCATATGTACAACATGTGATAGATTTAGTTCGGAAAAAGGTATTGGAGGGTAACCGCCCCTTCGGTGGGGTTTGATCCCACGACCCCAGTTCGCATGACAGGTGCTTTCCCTACTAAGCTACGAAGGACCTCCAGCAATTCCCAGCACCAGGTACCAGCCGATCTCTCGCAATACATTTTCAGAACTAACTCTCTCAAATGTATTTTTGTACACAATGTCAACCAAGTAGGATGAGTATTTAATATTGTCCGGCTCCTACACACTTGCTTCATCAGCAACGGCGCTCAATGAAGTAGGGTTGTGTGAGGTTGTGCCAGTTTGGTCGTCAGATCCCAACACGACCACACAAGCGAAGAGAGATCGCCACTCGAGATCAGTACATTCAAAGTTAATTGGCTATATGCCGTCTATTACGCCACCCTGGGTGTAAATGAATTACTATGTCCGAAACTCCATTATGCAATATGTACAACATGTGATAGATTCAGTTCGGAACAGGTATTGGAGGGTACCCGCCCCTTCGGTGGGGTTTGATCCCACGACCCCAGTTCGCATGACAGGTGCTTTCCTACTAAGCTACGAAGGACCTCCGTCGTCCACCGCAACAGCGGGTACTGATGAAACCAAATTCCCAGCACCAGGTACCAGCCGATCTCTCGCAATACATTTTCAGAACTAACTCTCTCAAATGTATTTTTGTACACAATGTCAACCAAGTAGGATGAGTATTTAGTATTGTCCGGCTCCTACACACTTGCTTCATCAGCAACGGCGCTCAATGAAGTAGGGTTGTGTGAGGTTGTGCCAGTTTGGTCGTACACATCATGTCAACCAAGTAGGATGAGTGGACGGTGGACGACGGAGGTCCTTCGTAGCTTAGTAGGGAAAGCACCTGTCATGCGAACTGGGGTCGTGGGATCAAACCCCACCGAAGGGGCGGTTACCCTCCAATACCTTTTCCGAACTAAATCTATCACATGTTGTACATATGCATAATCAAGTTTCAGACATAGTAATTAATTTCCACACCGGGTGGCTTAATACCCGGCATATAGGCAATTAACTTTGAATGTACTGATCTCGAGTGGCGATCTCTCTTCGCTTGTGTGGTCGTGTTGGGATCTGACGACCAAACTGGCACAACCTCACACAACCCTACTTCATTGAGCGCCGTTGCTGATGAAGCAAGTGTGTAGGAGCCGGACAATATTAAATACTCATCCTACTTGGTTGACATTGTGTACAAAATACATTTGAGAGAGTTAGTTCTGAAAATGTATTGCGAGAGATCGGCTGGTACCTGGTGCTGGGAATTTGGTTTCATCAGTACCCGCTAAGCTGCGGTGGACGACGGAGGTCCTTCGTAGCTTAGTAGGGAAAGCACCTGTCATGCGAACTGGGGTCGTGGGATCAAACCCCACCGAAGGGCGGTTACCCTCCAATACCTTTTCCGAACTAAATCTATCACATGTTGTACATATGCATAATCAAGTTTCAGACATAGTAATTAATTTCCACTCCGGGTGGCTTAATACCCGGCATATAGGCAATTAACTTTGAATGTACTGATCTCGAGTGGCGATCTCTCTTCGCTTGTGTGGTCGTGTTGGGATCTGACGACCAAACTGGCACAACCTCACACAACCCTACTTCATTGAGCGCCGTTGCTGATGAAGCAAGTGTGTAGGAGCCGGACAATATTAAATACTCATCCTACTTGGTTGACATTGTGTACAAAATACATTTGAGAGAGTTAGTTCTGAAAATGTATTGCGAGAGATCGGCTGGTACCTGGTGCTGGGAATTTGGTTTCATCAGTACCCGCTAAGCTGCGGTGGACGACGGAGGTCCTTCGTAGCTTAGTAGGGAAAGCACCTGTCATGCGAACTGGGGTCGTGGGATCAAACCCCACCGAAGGGCGGTTACCCTCCAATACCTTTTCCGAACTAAATCTATCACATGTTGTACATATGCATAATCAAGTTTCAGACATAGTAATTAATTTCCACTCCGGGTGGCTTAATACCCGGCATATAGGCAATTAACTTTGAATGTACTGATCTCGAGTGGCGATCTCTCTTCGCTTGTGTGGTCGTGTTGGGATCTGACGACCAAACTGGCACAACCTCACACAACCCTACTTCATTGAGCGCCGTTGCTGATGAAGCAAGTGTGTAGGAGCCGGACAATATTAAATACTCATCCTACTTGGTTGACATTGTGTACAAAAATACATTTGAGAGAGTTAGTTCTGAAAATGTATTGCGAGAGATCGGCTGGTACCTGGTGCTGGGAATTTGGTTTCATCAGTACCCGCTAAGCTGCGGTGGACGACGGAGGTCCTTCGTAGCTTAGTAGGGAAAGCACCTGTCATGCGAACTGGGGTCGTGGGATCAAACCCCACCGAAGGGGCGGTTACCTCCAATACCTTTTCCGAACTAAATCTATCACATGTTGTACATATGCATAATCAAGTTTCAGACATAGTAATTAATTTCCACTCCGGGTGGCTTAATACCCGGCATATAGGCAATTAACTTTGAATGTACTGATCTCGAGTGGCGATCTCTCTTCGCTTGTGTGGTCGTGTTGGGATCTGACGACCAAACTGGCACAACCTCACACAACCCTACTTCATTGAGCGCCGTTGCTGATGAAGCAAGTGTGTAGGAGCCGGACAATATTAAATACTCATCCTACTTGGTTGACATTGTGTACAAAATACATTTGAGAGAGTTAGTTCTGAAAATGTATTGCGAGAGATCGGCTGGTACCTGGTGCTGGGAATTTGGTTTCATCAGTACCCGCTAAGCTGCGGTGGACGACGGAGGTCCTTCGTAGCTTAGTAGGGAAAGCACCTGTCATGCGAACTGGGGTCGTGGGATCAAACCCCACCGAAGGGCGGTTACCCTCCAATACCTTTTCCGAACTAAATCTATCACATGTTGTACATATGCATAATCAAGTTTCAGACATAGTAATTAATTTCCACTCCGGGTGGCTTAATACCCGGCATATAGGCAATTAACTTTGAATGTACTGAACTTTTTGTTTCCAAGGCCAATCTAATAACTACGCAAAAATGGAACAAGCAGTACTTAGTTGGAGTAGCGGAGCGTGGAAAGGGGCTCCGTCGGCGTTTGACCGTAGCAAATAGGTAGAGAGTTGAGGTAGGAGGTAGGGTGTAAAACAGTTGGAAAACTGGTAGCTGTGTGCGAAGGCGTCAATAAAGTGGGAGTGTGTGCAGCAAAAAGTGTTTGAGTATTTTCTTGGCGATAATTAAGCGCCCTGAGGTGCTGGTCAGTGATCGTTTAGTTACAGACCTTCCCCTTGTAGACAAACCTATTTTTTCCATTTGATCAAATTCATTTGCGAGCACGTTCCTCCACAGGGCAGAGACGGGAAAATTTGGTTATTCTTATCCCTGCCTCCAAGGATCATTTTAAATTTGAACCATTTACTCCCTGTTCAAAACAAAATTGACAAATTCTGCAAAGGCGAAATGCTTTGCGAACCAGGTATGGGATAGACACTGTGAATCTCCAAATTAGTCTATAATTCAATTCTAACGGCAGCATAGACAATAGACCCGCCTTTTTCAGCAGCAGAAAAGCCGCCTGGAAGATGCGGAGTGCGAGGAAATGAAACAGCTGTGCCGTTCTCAAGAAACACGCAAGTTTAACAGAAACTCAACGCATCCCCCAAGGCGTTGTGCAGCGCGCCGAGATGTGCAGGGATAAGGATGCTAGCATTTTGACGGATGAACGTGTGAAAGGATGAACGTGATCGAAAGGTGAAAGCAATACATACTACGATGAACTTTTTTTTTTTCTTGATCAAGGGTAAACCGAAATCTGCAAACAGATACCTGAGGAGGTTAACTCAGGTAGTGTGGGGATAGGATCACCCGACCCACTAAAACCAAAACTCTTTCGCCGGCCCACAAATAAGCAATGCATCAGGGGAGGACTATTGAGAACGCTCACGCCTATGCTAACGCACTCGACGTTATAACGCAACATCGACTTCAAGGGTGGTAACCTCACCACCCGTCGATCGCAAGCTATGATAGTAACCTATCGGTCTGTATCATAAACTCGCGTAGGAGACGAGCACCCCAACAACAAACGCCACGCGTGAACCGCAATGACCTCTATATCTACATACGGAGGTCCCCGCAGCCCACCCGCGACGTTTTTGTTGTTGGGGTGAGCATGGTGTTCACTGCATCACAGTAGTCTCTACTGCAGCTGCTGGTTTTGTTCAAGACGCCACCAGCGCTGTAGTTTCGACATAATCTGTTGAGACGCTGTGTTTACCCATATAACCTCTTCCTGGCACATACTCTCAAAGAGGTTGTCCGGGTATCAGTGATGAACTTATACTATATATAAAAAATCACGTTAATAAAGATAAAAAAAAGAGGTTGTCCGGGGTTTTATCCATGCCGCTGGCAAGTAGCATGGCATTGCGTTCAACATCGAATCGCGTGAAGTGTTGAGGTCCTGTATCTGTTCAACCGTGTAGTTACCTTCGGTGCCGCAATCCAGCCGATACTGTTCAGTGGCGATTTTGTAGCAGTCTGAACTAACCATACAGGAAGGAACGAAGATTAGGTGTAGTAGCGGAGCGTGGAAATGGGCTCCGTCGGCATTTGACCGTAACAAAGTGGTAGAGAACTGGTAGAGAGTTGAGGTAGGAGAAAGTGGTAAAACTGTAAAACTGGTGAGCGAAGGTGTCAATAAAGTGGGAGTGAGTTCAGCAGGACAGGGATTACTCCTAGTTACAGATCTTTCCCTTAGTGCACTAAGAGGAAGATCCTAGGGAAGCGTCATTGCAGGAACCACAGTACAACTGCCGCCGGTGTGCGTGTGTGTTTGTTTTTATGTGGTACTTCCTTCAAGATTTGATGGTGCTGTTGAAGAGGTTTCGTACCAAGAAATGATATTCATCCGGAAACTGCTCCCAGCCTATTGTAGACTGAAAATAGAAAGACTACCCCTATTAGATGACATATGGACACATGGACACATAGTCAGGCTTTTGCTCCAAAGTTGTATGGACCCAGGAGGTACTGAAGTCAACTTGCGTGCCTTCGAATGGAAGCAGAAGCAGCCCTCTTCAACATGATCAATTGCTACTGCTTCTATCGGTGCAAAAAGCCATAGAACGTTTCTCCATTGAGGCCATGATGTCGTGGATCTGACTGATGATTACTTCCTCTAGCAGCTAGCACCCCATGGCGGAGAATTGCACGGCGAACCCCGGAAAAAAATTTAGGCATTCGCTGATTTCCATACAAAATGGTCATGTTTGAGGACCAAAATCTCGATTTCTAGCGATTAGATTGAGGACATATTTGGCATCCCAGCCTAAAATGACTTAAATTTTCACTAATGAATGGTTTTGCCTTTCTCGTATACTAAGTATACGGAAAGGCTATATGATCGCTCCAAAACCGAACTTTTAATGAAAGGCTTGGAGACCCATAGTGTTATATACCAATCGACTCAGCTCGATGAATTGAGGTGATGTCTGTATGTGTGTATGTATGTATGTATGTGTGTGTGTGAGTTAAAAAAAAAGTGAGACGCACTTTTTTGTACTTAGCTTTACCCGATTTACATTCAACGCGGAATCCTTCCAAATTTTTCGCTATTGAAAATTGGTCCAATCGGCCATTGCGTTCCGGAGTTATTAAAAAAACATTGTTTTTTCCCCATTTTTCCCAAGGGTCCCCCCTTGGAAAAAAATCGAAATAGAAAACCATTTTTTTTCAAAAACTGCTGCAATGCATTCAAATGAACGCAAATAAATGTGAATTGATGGAAATAACTGAATCTATCTCCCTAAAGTGCAATTTTGACCTCTCTTATATGCTTTTCTTGTTACTCTAATGTGTTTTCTTGTTTTATAATACACGAGAAAGGCACCATCACCGCTAGGTGGATTATTCTGGGTTTTTTGTATGCATGTTTACTGAAAAAAATACGTTTCAGTAGGAAATAATTATAAAACCACTCCACTTGTATGGGGCTCCATATAAAAGTGGGATGGGATGAGATGTCAAATATGTCCTCAATCTTATCGAGATTTTGGTTCACAAACATGATAATTTTATATGAAAATCAGCGAATGCCTTATAATTATTTTCGGGGATTTACAAGCGGATAGCTGTAAAGAAACTAGCCCAACAGAATTCTCTCGTTGTTGATAGGCTTTAAATGGTCAAGGAAGAGCTATCAGTGAACTTACTAAGTCTGCCTTGAATCCTTGATAAATAAGCAAAGCCTGATGGTAAGGCAGAACAATATGAGCTTGCGGCTGCAGACTCTTTTCTCGACAACTGTGAACATCTCTTGCAGAAGCCTTTTGCCATAACTCCATCGATAGCTTATGCTTCTTTCTCCATATGACTCCAATAAAAAATGTCAATTAAACCAACAACATATCGATTTAAATCGCAGAGGTGAACAGCGGCAAACAAAAATATTCATTCGTAAATAAGAATTACCCAAAAAAAACAAGTGCAATCACAAATTCTATCCACTACAAGCGATCTTATCCCAACATGTGAAGCGATAAATCTTCCGGAATCAAGTCTAAAACCAAACATCACAGGCTAAGTATTAAAAAGAACTGTCAGAAAAAAATTGAATACTCAAACTCAGTCCTTCCCCACACATATAATTTGGTCCAAATGTACAAGAACAACTCAAGAGTAACATGTTCACCTAAAAGATCGCCACTGAGGAAAAAAGCACTCCACCAAGTTTGCTGTGGACCAGTACTGTAAAAGGTCATGATCGTCATAAGACAGAGAGCAAAGCGCCTTTTTCTATCTCAGCTCAGGCGACCAAATGAAAGAATCGTGGGTTCTCTGTGCAATTTCGCATGAAAGGATGTGTGTTGTTCTAAAATAGATTTTTTAAAAATTATTTCGATAAATTAATCACATTCCTTTAATTCACCGACTTGAAAGTGGTAAAAACACAAAAATAAAGTAGATGTTTGATACTTCATGCCCTGTCACAGAAGAAATATTTTTGAGATTTTTGTAGCATGTTTTTCATCCTTCGCGATTCAATAGATATTGAAAGGCCTTTAGTGGGTGGTTTGCTACAATTTTTAAGTACTAAGGCTCTGTTTTGTTCGGTCAGGTTAGGCTCGGCTGCTAGAACTATGTATGCAGACCCACAGAATCCAAATCTCGCTTATTAATCACTAGTAAAGCTATGTCCATTTAGAATCCGGAATAATAAAATCATCTGTATCTCGGTAACGGATTGACGTACAAATAAGGTTAATACATCAAAACAAAGGTAATTTACTGTACTTTAAGGAAAAAAATATTTCTTTTTCTTTATTCCTCTCATTAAAAGTTGCACACCTCCGAAGTCAACTTCCTTGGCACATTTGTTCCACATTTTGGTCATCTGATTCGCGTCCCGAGCTATTTTTCCACTTTTCTTAAGCTTCCGTTTCATTACTGCCAAAAATCTCTGGATGGGCCGGACCTGTGAGCAGTGGCGTGGATATATTTTATCGATGAAATCTTCGTTATTATCGCGGTACCACTGGATGACTTGGACTTGGTGGCAACTCGCCAAATATGGTCAAAACTTCACGGGACCTTTATGAGCTTTATGGAAGGTAGACCGCGGTTTTTGAGACATTCCTCCTTGTACAGATTCGATATCATCATCTTATTCGTCACAAACACTTAGGTGTTTGCTCCACAGCTGCATATCCCTTGCCAAAACAATCTGTTTTTTTTTTTTTGCAAATCTGTCCAAAAAGCAAACTTAAACTTCGCAGGAACTACTCGTCGTGCCGTCGCCATGTAGAATTTTTGGCTAGGAAGCTGTCCGAAATCAATTTTGACGTAGGTTCCATCGTCGATGAGTAGGATTATCAACGTGAGTGTGCAGATTTTTTTCTTTCCTTTCGGCTTCCATCTGAAATAATTTTTGACTCGCTGCACGAAACATCGTGAAATTTATATCACAGCAAGTGGGCGCCTAGGTAGACAAACCGCTGTAAAAGGATTCTTGCAGCGGTCACTTTCCGTGCCGCTGCAATACAATATGATTCCGGATTCTAAATGGACATAGCTTTAGCTGTATGTGGCCGGCCATGCTCGGAATTGCCAGTTTGACTCGCATTTTTTTTACAATAAAAAATGTCATCATTCGGGAAAATGACACTTTCGGGGAAGTGTCACCTTCGTTGAAAAATCCTTTTTGGGGAAATGTTATTTTCGGGAAAATGTGTTTGTAGAGGATTTGTTACTTTTGAAGTAGTTGGGCAATTAGTTAGTTGTGCAATATCAAAGAACCTCGAATGAACTAAACCATGGGGAGTTTAAATTATACCAAATAACTCTCGGCGACCGCGTGGATAACTTTATTAAAAATCAAGTCGTTTTCGGTCGTTGCAGTCTTGTAAATCAGCAAATACCAGTTTACTTCTGCATCCAATAGTTTCGGTAATTTAAACATAACAAATGACCGAAACTGACGGATGCAGAAGTAAACTTGTTTTTGCTGCTTTACAAGACTCCCACGGCCGAAAATTAATTATATTATACCTAACGTACATTGTGCTTGACATACTCATGTATACCTCGCAGTCTCCACCTCCAACACACACTCTCCTCTTACCCAATGGCCATCCAACCCCATCTATAATCATCTGCTAAAGTTAGAGAATATGTGTCCCAATATTGGTTGAAATCAGTTAACGGGTTCAGAAGCCATACTGAATTGTGCATATTCTAAGCAATAACCAACCAACCTCTTTCCAAATGCCCTTCCAACCCGTCTATAATCGTTTCCTTCAGGTAGGAAACTAGTCAAATTCCATTTAATTCCACCCCTTGATTGTACCTTTTACAGATACGTATTTCGACGTATTTCATTCTTGACTCGACTTGACGACCAGACGCTAAAGACGGCCTTACTGTTGAGGTTGAAATACGTATCTGTCAAAGGTACAATCAAGTGGAGGAATTAAATGGAATTTGACTTTGTATGTCAAGCACAATGTACGTTAGGTATTGCGGATCTATTGAAATTTTTCCATTTTGCGGATTCCGTAAAGTTCTTCCGCAGCTGTCAAAGTTCTTCCGCAGGCTTGAAATTCTTTGAAACACTGAAACAAAAACTTAATATTTGGTGTTGTCATCAAAGTATGCCATGCGAGACGACGGAGAAAATGTATGAAGTGACAGCTGCGGTAGTTTATAAATCGAACCGGAAAAGGGAAAGCTTTCTCTGGAACAGCAATATAATATAATTAATTTTCGGCCGTGGGAGTCTTGTAAAGCAGCAAAAACAAGTTTACTTCTGCATCCGTCAGAATTGCACGAACTCGTCTTATGACAAGTAAATATATTCCACTAAAAAAATATATATAAATATTTTTTTTTTCCATTTATAGCTACTTTCAGTACATCCGTTTATTTTTGTTATTTCAATAAAAAAAAACAAAATTACATTGCATTCCGTCCAAACCAAACTATGAAAATGTAATATGCACAATAGGAAATACATGTACCAAATTAAACTGACCTATGTCCACATACTATGTTTCTGTGTTTGCGGAGAGGATTATCGAGACATTGATCATGTCGTGTGGGCGTGCAAGGAGTATTGTGGCCATAGATCTTAATTAACTGAACATCTCCGGGTCCGAGGAAAACAACCACAACCACATGCACCTTGTCTTCCAATTTTTGAATGTTGCTGATGTATGTAAGACTGTAATCTTAGTCTTAGTTGAAAATCATGCCAGGTTCCAGTTGGAATAAAAGAAGAAAAAGAAAATATTCCAACTTGGCCTAAAAGCGCTATAGTTAGTTTATAGCCTAGAGTTGGTTTTTGATAATTTCTGTTTTTTGAATAATTAAAAATTAAGTAAAAATAAAAATAAAAAACAAGAGGAGTTGGCGAGAATGGCACCAATACCGCCAGATGGTTTCATTTGAACTGGGTTAAACCCGAGGAAAAAAACCGGCAAAAGTGAGAACAAATGTTTGTTAGAAAAGCGACTGATTCGTCAATTGTTCGTTATACATAATAATTACAAATACAACGTTCAAATCTACGTCATCATTTATAGCTACTTTCAGTACATCCGTCTACTTAATTTTGTTTCAATTATCAAAGTAACATCGCATTCCGTCCAAACCGAACTAGAAAAATGTAATTTGCACAAAATTTTCCCACTAGTTTTAAAGCACCAAACTATAATTATATACCTTAATCAGTAAGCCTTAGGACCTATTTCCATTAATGACAATATGGTGAAACCCCTGACTTGACTAACGAGTTACACTAATGGGCGCAATTTAAGCCGATTGCAGAATGCAATTTTGCCAACCATTCGATTGCGATGCAAATGAATTGTATGCAAACTGACGGGTCTACATATCGTGGGCGCAAAGTGATTAGATATGCCTGGCCGTTCATACATTTATGGCAGTTACATTGCCGGGTTGTGCAAAGCTTTCATCGAAATCGAAACGCTCCGGCGAATTGATTTGAATATTTTAGCGAATATTTATTAGTGGATGGCCCTTTCTAATCGGTTCGAACTGCTGTGCATTACAAGCGAAGCTAAGCGATTGATATTATCTGAACCAGTTGTTAGGATTAATACCGATATCGAACTGCCGTTGAAGATGATCAACAAGTGGATTTAATTATTGACAGATTGCTTAATTCACTCCCTTTCTGAAGCAGTACAAGGGAATTACAATGTCATTCTATTTCTATTAAACGACCGAAAAGCGATTCCAAGCACGTGTAACAATCATCTACTGCAAAAGTGTATCTCTGTATCGCAAGATCATAAAACGATTACTACTAACACGGAAAAGATACCCTCATGGGACCCAGAAGAGTCCTAGTAGAGATCCATCGGCCAGTCATATTGTGCACAATGGGATGTCAACAGAACAACAAAATTACGCAAAAAAACTCTACAGTGCAGAATGAATATGAAATGGCATTCCTTTACCGAATATTCATAGAACATATATATTGAAAAGGATTTCAATGTTTGCGAATATGTGTCAATTATTTTATTCACTACGTCCCATAGTGAAGAGGGGCGGGCAGTTCATGCCGTATGAACCCATCACCTGTTTCCCATTTCGGTCACGTCCGTTGCCTTCGGATTAACTTTATCGAAATCCAAAAGCTCGAATTTGTTGCCTGTTCCAAAACTGCGACCAAAGATAGGAGGGAACGGGCTCGCACTCACACCATCCACAATCGCAAATAAATCAATTATAATTCCTTCGATTCTTGCCGGAACACTCTGCTGTGCGGCAGCAAGAAATCGCCTTCCTTCGGTGCAGATTTATGGCTTCTTGCTTTCTGACCAGTCATCCGCCCCAAGATTCCGCTGGAAACTGTTGTTTAACTTCCCATCGTCGTCTCCCCACTGCTACCCAGTCGTTGTTATCGGCGCCGAAGAATCAGCAAAAGACAATCTCGGTGTCCAATTGTTGGTCTAGTTGGTTGGCTTAGGAATCGAAAGAGGATTCACACAACAACAAGTACAACAACAACAACAGTCGACAGAGCACTTGTGCAAAGGAGGATTTATGGGCAGCTCAAACCTCCTGCGACGAGAACGACGACGAATCCGATGGCCCAGCCTGATGTTGCACGATACGAACGTTCTTTCAGCCGTTGGGAGAAATCTCTTCGGAAAAACCGGGACGTTCGATTTAACTTTTATCAGAGGAAACCGGCAAAAAAATATGTAAACCTTTTGGGAAAAACGGTGCAAAATGCACGTTTAAACGACTGTAATGCAAGTATTTGTTATCGATGAATTTCAATGTTTTTATCTCTTTAAACGATTACGTACGATGTGGGTTTTATTGAAACGAGTTCATGTGTACCACCTTGAGTCTTGGAGACATTCCCGTGTTATATCAACAAAATTATTCAAAATAACTTAAAATTCATTAGTTATTCTCTGGTTCAGTATACACTCTGTCCCACATTAAGGTCTGAGGGAAGGGTTTTCCGTTAAAAAAGCACGTGGTAGCACTCTCTGAGAGAGAAAATTGCCCAATTCTCGCGTGATTTTTGAAAACGTCGTAAGTCCAAATGAGAGACTCTCTTTCATTACGCTCTCTTTTGCTAATATCTAGGCTAGTTTAAAATTTGTTGCAATATTTTCACCTCAGCACACTAGACAAAGCTATTTTCTTCAGATCCGTGCTGAAAAATCCAATGTTAATTTTAGAATGGCTTTGTAATAATCGAACACGCTTAAAGTAAATTACACATCGCTTGAATAATTTTCACACATGACGATGATGACACGAGAGAATAGCAATCTGTGTGAAAATTATGTGTAAGACATGCACAGTCGCTGTTTAAGCTTAGCTTAGCTTAGCTTAGCTTAGACTGACTGTACATATCAATGGTTGCTACTCCGTGATTGATCAGAACTGGTGCAAATTGCACTACGATCCAAGTGAATAGTGGTTGGGATTTACCAACTATTCTCGAAGTGCACGTTTCAGCAGCTCGAAAATGTTGATCAATAACGGCGCCGGCCAAGTCCTTACAGTCAGTTGGGAAAGGGAGGGAATGTGAGTGTGTGGTAATTGTTGCTACTAGAGACCGAGAATACCTCTGCATCTCCACAATTACCATGGGAAGGAAGTAGTGTTAGTTGGGTGGGGTAATCAGTAACATAGATCGGGATTCACCATGGAAAGTGATGTGACCTATGCAACCTACACAGCAGTATTAGCATTTCCTTAACTTGTTCAATTGTTCATTCTTCGCGAGAATAAACAATCAATCGCTCAAAGTGAGCGATTGTTCATTTGAATTTCGGATTAGGCGCCCGCGTCATCATTTTTTAACGTAAGAAAAATAAAAAAGAAACGGGATTAAGATTGAAAATAATTGATAGTAATCGGAAAGCTAATGTCATTCAGCAACCCTTATTTTATCTCTATTTGAGGTTAAATAAGAATGTAAATTTACGTTTATTTTACATGTCGTTTATTTTGCATTACTTTCGCGCGCGTGTGTGTGTCGCTTGCCGTGACCAGTATACCGTAATCAGGATCTCACTGGTATTAATCCTGATGTGCCGGTTGGCACTCGTGTTGGGCTTAGCGCTTTGAGCGGCACACGGTCGCTTCCCAGTTCATATAAAATCGCACATGGTGCAATACAGGATGCTAAATTGGAGACGATATATAAATGTGGAGAAGGACTCCTATTGCCTGCACTTCAGCATCCTACACGACACCATATACGTTCATGTGTTGACTGGGTTTGATAGGGCCTGCTTATAGACACATGCAGCTTTTTGTAGAGGTTTAACAGAGCCCACTGTCAAACCCCACCACATCCTAGGCAGGCCCCCTAACTCGCAGTGGCCATGGGGAGGGGTCGTCAAGCCCTTGGACATAGTCCCTGCTGCCCCTGACATGCACAGTCGCTGTTTAATGTCTTTTATTCTTTTAATATGTGTATGAAACTTTGCTTCGAACTGTCAAGTCCATTTTGATCGCCATGATGGCGGTTGCGTCCGGCATGCATCGCAACGAAAATTACTTTTTCTGAGGATTTTCGTCATGTTTCGATACGATACAACTAAAATGTGCGACTATAAGCATCGCACTTTAGTTTGGTCATATCGAAACAAATGGGGACTCCTCTGAAATAGTATAAAAATGTTGCGATAATTTTCAATTTACATGAAAATATATAATTGAGGTTAGGTTCGTTTTCCGACCGCTCTCTCACTGTGTGAAATGAACTCATCGGAAATCGTTAACCGTCAATTACACTAAAATGAGTAACATGGCAGTTACTCATAATATGTGTTGTTCCATGTTAGGCCCGTTTTGTGTGAACGAAACACAAAATTGTATTAATGACTTTAAGCGTGAAAGAGAAAGTAAACAAAGAGAGCCTCTCTTTTGGACTTACGACGTTTTCAAAAATCACGCGAGAATTCAGCCCGCCAGAATGACGCTGTCAGTGTCGCCAAAATGATTTCATCATTATGCAATTTACAATTGCTTGAGAATTTGCCATAAACAGATAACAAAAGGAATTGGCAACAATGCGGAAGAAATTTATCACTCATGTAGTGGTTCGGCGAGAGAACAGCAGCAGCGCCGACCAATCACGCAATGAGGAAATCAAAATAAACAAACTCCAGCTGGTTTTGGAAAATGAAAACATGAGCCGTTTCTAGAACAACATTAGAAAATACGGTCAGAGGATTTCTGTACAAGGTTCCCACACATGCTTTGAAAAATATTTGGGTGATAACAGAGTCTATTATATAGAGTTGCGCAAAGAGGATCTTCTTACTCTTAAGGCTTCCCCAGACCTAAGCGATTTCATCGCCGCGACGGCGACAACTAGTCGTCGCGATTCTATCGTTGTGTCGCTGCAAGCAATGTTCTATTTACGATTCCATACCAATGGCGACAGAATCGCTGTCGCCAAGCGATAGAATCGCGTCGCGACTGTCGCATCGCGTGTGTTTGGGGGAACCTTTATTCTGAATGATGCTCTTGTTATTATGTTGAAAACTTTCATTTTTGTTCAACCCTTCAAGTGACTTCACGGGAGTAATCACTTCTAAAGCTTTTTAATTCAATAACCAAAGTCACCTAGAGAGTGCAAACACGTGAGTTTCTTGTTGCAACTTTATTGGGGGGTGTATTGAAGTTTTTCTGAAGCTGTTTCTAGAACAAATCTAATACATTTCAATTCATGAGTTTTAATTCGCCATAATAATCATCAGGCGATAACAATACTTCCGCCTTACCAACAATCATTTGTTTACTTTGCTCGATAGGTAGACGGTTTGACAGTTCAATAGGTAGATTTGGCTTCACTCTTTGCGTAACTCTATATATAATAGACTCTGGGTGATAACAGTGGTGCTGGTGTAAATAAGACAAATACGACAAGTAAGTCAAATAAGACAAATAAGATAGATAAGTCTAAGAAGAAAAATAAAGTAAGTTCGTCCAGGAATTCGTTCGGGAGTTCCTCCAGCAAATCCCTCGGAAGTTCCTCCAGGAATTCCTTCGGAAGTTCCTCCAGGAATTCCTTCGGAAGTTCCTCCAGGAATTCCTTCGGAAGTTCCTCCAGGAATTCCTTCGGAAGTTCCTCCAGGAATTCCTTCGGAAGTTCCTCCAGGAATTCCTTCGGAAGTTCCTCCAGGAATTCCTTCGGAAGTTCCTCCAGGAATTCCTTCGGAAGTTCCTCCAGGAATTCCTTCGGAAGTTCCTCCAGGAATTCCTTCAGAAGTTCCTCCAGGAATTCCTTCAAAAGTTCCACCAGGAATTCCTTCGGAAGTTCCTCCAGGAATTCCTTCGGAAGTTCCACCAGGAATTCCTTCGGAAGTTCCACCAGGAATTCCTTCGGAAGTTCTTCCAGGAATTCCTTCGGAAGTTCCACCAGGAATTCCTTCGGAAGTTCCTCCAGGAACTTCTTCGGAAGTTCCACCAGGAATTCCTTCGGAAGTTCCACCAGGAATTCCTTCGGAAGTTCCACCAGGAATTCCTTCGGAAGTTCCACCAGGAATTCCTTAGAAAGTTTCACCAGGAATTCCTTCGGAAGATTCACCAGGAATTCCTTCGGAAGTTCCTCCAGGAATTCCTTCGGAAGTTCCTCCAGGAATTCCTTTGGAAGTTCCTCCAGGAATTCCTTCGGAAGTTCCTCAAGGAATTCCTTCGGAAGTTGCTCCAGGAATTCCTTCGGAAGTTGCTCCAGGAATTCCTTCGGAAGTTCCTCCAGGAATTTCTTCGGAAGTTCCTTCGGAAGTACCTCCAGGAATTCCTCCTCCGAAAGATCCTCCGGAAGTTCCTCCGGAAATTCTTCCTGAAGTTCCTCGAGAATTCCTCCGGAAGTTCCTCGGGGAATTCCTCCGGAAGTTCCTCGGGGAATTCCTCCGGAAGTTCCTCCGGGAATTCCTCCGGAAGTTCCTCCGGGAATTCCTCCGAAGTTCCTCCAATTCCTCCGAAGTTCCTCCGGGAATTCCTCCGGAAGTTCCTCCAAATTCCTCCGAAGTTCCTCCGAATTCCTCCGAAGTTCCTCCGGGAATTCCTCCGAAGTTCCTCCGAATTCTCCGAAGTTCCTCCGAATTCCTCCGAAGTTACTCTGGGAATTCCTCCGAAGTTCCTCCGGAATTCCTCCGGCAGTTCCTCCGAATTCCTCCGAAGTTCCTCCGAATTCCTCCGAAGTTCCTCCGGGAATTCCTCCGGAAGTTCCTCCGGGAATTCCTCCGAAGTTCCTCCAGAAGTTCCTCCGGGAATTCCTCCGGAAGTTCCTCCGAATTCCTCCGAAGTTCCTCCGGAATTCCTCCGGAAGTTCCTCCGGGAATTCCTCCGAAGTTCCTCCGGGAATTCCTCCGAAGTTCCTCCGGGAATTCCTCCGAAGTTCCTCCGAATTCCTCCGGAAGTTCCTCCGGGAATTCCTCCGGAAGTTCCTCCGGGAATTCCTCCGGAAGTTCCTCCGGGAATTCCTCCGAAGTTCCTCCGAATTCCTCCGGAAGTTCCTCCGAATTCCTCCGAAGTTCCTCCGAATTCCTCCGAAGTTCCTCCGAATTCCTCCGAAGTTCCTCCGAATTCCTCCGAAGTTCCTCCGAATTCCTCCGGAAGTTCCTCCGGAATTCCTCCGAAGTTTCCTCCGGGAATTCCTCCGGAAGTTCCTCCGAATTCCTCCGGAAGTTCCTGGAATTCCTCCGAAGTTCCTCCGAATTCCTCCGAAGTTCCTCCGAATTCCTCCGGAAGTTCCTCCGGGAATTCCTCCGGAAGTTCCTCCGGGAATTCCTCCGGAAGTTCCTCCGGGAATTCCTCCGGAAGTTCCTCCGGGAATTCCTCCGGAAGTTCCTCCGGGAATTCCTCCGGAAGTTCCTCCGGGAATTCCTCCGAAGGAATTCCTGGAGGAACTTCCGTAGGAATTCTTGGAGAAAATTCCGAAGGAATTCCTGGAGAAACTTCCAAAGAAATTCCTGGAAGAACTTGTGAAGGAATTCCTGGAGAAAATCTCGAAGGAATTCCTGGAAAAACTTCCAAAGAAATTCCTGGAAGAACTTGTGAAGGAATTCCTGGAGGTACTTCCGAAAGAATTTCTGGAGGAACTTCCGAAGAAATTCCTGGAGGAACTTCCGAAGGAATTCCTGGAAGAACTTCCGAATGAATTCCTGGAGGAACTTCCGAAGGAATTCCTGGAAGAACATTCCGAATGAATTCCTGGAGAAACTGCCTTAGAAATTCCTGGAAGAACTTCTTTAAGAATTTCTGGAGGAACTTCCTTAGGAATTCCAGGAGGATCCTTCGAAGGAATTCCTGGAGGAGCTTCCGAAGGAATTTGTCTCATTTGCTTTTTTGTCTTATTTGTTTAATTTGGCTTATTTGTTTGATTTGTCTTATTTGTCTTATTTATTTTCAATTGTTTATCTCAGGGGTCTGCGAAGCGGCCATGTTTCTGATGCTAGCATCAAAATCATCGATTAATTTAATACGAAGGCGTAATCATAATCGTTGAAACCTGCCATTGAAAATGTATTTTGAATGTCATGATATTTTGGCGAAGTAGATCGCTTGGTGCCGATTGAAATATGAAAATTTATTAAAGACATCAATATTCTTGTTGAAATATACCTCGCATTCATACTTTCGCACAAGTTCTTGAAAAATGATGAAAAATTATTACGTCTATTTGGAAAAAATCACTTGAGAATAGTGGTTTGTTTACAAAATAGAATTGTCAGTGGGAAACCCAATTTCAATAGAACAATGGGAAACTCAAAGATGTTGGCTATTGTCAAACGTAGTGGGTAGGATTGGGGTTGCCAGATACCTGGTTTATCTCATCTCATTCCTATATTTGATTTCAATTTATATTTATGGTATCCTCGTGTTCACAAACAGGATTACGCTTTTTTCTAGTGTCACGCTAGATACAAAGTTGACGGACTTTCTATCGCTCTCATCGCTCCTTTCCTGCCGTGCGTCACAAGCTAATATGCTGTTGGCTGCTCTCCCGAAATGGTAACTTTTGTATGGAATTTAAAAAACTTGGTTGAAGTAAAAAGAGCTTCCTGCAAAATTTATTGCGGTGACATATACTTTTTATGACATTAAAATGATTGTTGGAAAAATTCAAAACTTTTGTCAGTTGGGTTTTGCGAAATTCGGTTCTTTTGTGCCTCAAATCATCGGAGAGAGGTACTGAGAAGCGATTTTTTTTTTCCTCGTTTGTCGGGTGAAGATCACTGCGTCCAGATTTTAGGACTATTGTGATATACCCTTTTGCTGTGTAATACGCAAGTTATCTCAGTAACATGTTTGTCACTGAGATACCTTGGTATTGACTGAACTCAAGACCATCTATTATTGATGAATAGAGATCCTGAGTTACAGTATGTGACTCCCCCATTCTGGCGAGACTAGCTTTATGAAGCCAACCACGTCCTTGGGGATAAGATCCATATGTCAGCAGGCCCTAAAAGGGCTTGCTGAGAACTTTGAACCTACGTTGGGTGAGAGTGCACTGCAATAGCAGAGGATGTGTTCTGATGTTTCTCTCTCCTCGTCACAGAAGCGGCAATTTGAGGTTTGGATTGCTCTGATCTTTTGTAGATGGTATCTGCAGGGCAGTGTCCAGTTATTAGACCGGTGTAGATGTTGAGATCCCTTTGTTGAGACCTAATAGTTGTTGGGTTTTCTTGGGGTTAATCGTTACGAGCCTTTTGGATTGGCTCGTATGGTGAAGTGCATTCCAGTTTCATGTGATTTGACTGACCATATATTTGTTCAGTTCCATTTTACAGAGCAGTCTGAGATCCCGCAGAAGGGCTCAGGGCCAATGAACCTTTCATTAGATCCATTCCTGGTTAGCTCATCAGCAATCTCGTTTCCCTCTAGACCCGTATGTCCTGGGATCCAATATAGGTAGACCTGATTGCGTATGGATAAGTTTTCAAAGCCAGAATGCATTCCCACACTAGCTTTGAGTTACAAGTGTAGTTATTAAGCGACTTATGTTGCTTGGCTGTCAGAGAAAATACATATTTTTGCAAATCTATACTTTCTCCTCAGGCATAATAACACGCATTCTAATATTGCATATATTTCCGCCTGAAATACTGTGGGCCACTGTCCTAAGTGGACAGAAATTTTTGTTGTAGGGCCATAGATTCCGATACTGAGATTCCGAGACTGAGAAGCGATAATTTCAGTTGTACAATTGTTCAGTATTTAGAGCCTAATTCAAATTTGGGAAATCGTAGGTCCATGAAATTTTGTAGGAACATTCCTTGATAAATTTCAAAGAGATTGTCAGTTGGGATAAGCGAAATTCGTTCCCAGTTCCGAGTTATAAACATTTTAGTACGAAAATAGCGCTCTACCGCGAGAGAGCTTCCCTCAGACCTTAATAGGTACATCCCATATTTTTAGGATAACTTTTTTTTCTGTTGTACCGCTACTTACCCAATTTTAGAAAGGATTCAGAAGTTGAATTAACAATAGAGCACTTCACGCATGGGTTGCTAGGAAAAAATGTTAGGCGAAAAGGAGATGTCACACACTACGATGCACGCGCACACGCCATGGGGGAATTCTCTTAGTCGACCAACCTATTACTAACCGCTGCACCGCACAACAAACGAAGCTCAACAGAACATAAAGCAGAACAACAGCAACAACAACCTCGTTATTGTTAAGGCCTCTCATTCGCGACGTCATTGATTCGAAGCTGGTCTGAGCTAATTTATAATTTTAGGAAATTCCTACAAGTTTTTTTTCATTCCTACAGAAATTTGTTCGGAAATTCTCACAAATGTTGGTTATGAACTTCTCTCAGGAATTGCCTGGAAAATTCCTTCAGAAATTCTTTCGAAAGTTCCTCAAGGAATTACTTCGGAAATTTCTTCGAATATTGTACAAGGAATTCTTTCGGGAATTCCTCAAAAATTGCTAAAGAAATACCTCCTAGAATTTCTTAGGAAACTCATCGAAGGCGAAAACCATCAACCTAAACCAAAATTGAAAAACTATTCAAATGTTTTACCTCATCAAAAATATCTCCAGACGGTACTTTTTCCACTCAGCAATTACCAGGAGAATTCCTCTATGAATTCTTTCATTGGTTCTTCAAGGAGTTACTCCCTAAATTCCTCTAAAATTTCCTCTGGGAACTCCTTAAAAAATTGTTTCAAAAATTCATTTTGGAATCCAGGAATACCTTCGAAGACTTCTTTTCCTGCTTCAAGAATTTCCTCAGAGATTCAGCCAGGAATCCTTTTAGAAATTCCTCAAAAACTTCCATCTGCCATCATACCCCGTCGAGTTCGATTCGGTTCCGCTGTGTGCCGCGAGAAGCCTCCGGAGATACTTCCCACAAAAACTGGTCATTTGCGGGTGAAATGATTAATACATTTGAACAAATGTCTTGACTTGACAATTACTCTGAAACAATGAATGATTTGTATGGTTCCTCCAGCAACTCCATAGAATATTCTTCCAGGAGTTTTTTAAGTACATTTAGACATTTCGTTTACAATCTCCTTTCAATATTCATCGTAACTACCTCCGGAAATTCTTAAGGAACTTGCTCAGGTGCTCAATTGCTTGTTGCTTTCAGGGAGTTTCCCCGAAAATTCCTTCAGAATTTCTTTGGCAAGTTCCATAAGGAGTTACTTCGGAAGTTCGGAACTACGCTAGGAATTCTTCCAAAAATTCCTTCTGTTTTTTTCGAGAATTCTTCGAGGATTTTCTTAGGAAATGCCTCCACGAATTCCTCTGGAAATTACTCCAGGAATTTCATTACTATATTTCTCCAGATATTGCTAATAAGCTTATTTCCGGAACTGCCTCAAAAATTCTTTCAAAAAATCGTTTGGAAATACCTTTAATTCTTCCAGAATTTTCTCAAGGAATTACTTTGGGAATTCCTTCCCTTTGAACTTCACTCTGAAACACCCAACGAATTCTCCTTTAAACTTTCGGAGGAACTCCCTACGAATTCATGCAGAAACTGATCTCCGAATTTTCGGAGGAATTCTTTTTCGAACTGTCCCTCCGACTTCTTGGAAGAATCTTCTTCTGAATTCCCAGAGGAAGTTTTCTCCAAACCCCCGAATTCTTCCGAATTCTCGAATAAAGTCCTATCCGTTTTCCCGGAAGAAATGCGTTACGAATTCTCGGAAATGTTCCCCTCTGTTCCCCTCCATATCAAAGTTCTTTCCGAATTCCCGGAGGAATTTTCCTTTAAATTCTTAAAAAAAATAATTTTCGAACTCCCGGAGGGATGTTCTCCGAGAGAATTTCTCACCAAATTCTTCGAAAAATGCTTCTTTGAAATCCCCAACAAATTTACGGAGGAATTTCACTTCCGAATTCCCTAAAAAATACCTCTCCGAATTTCCATCCGTAGCGTAGTTGGCTACACGTTCGCCTTATAAGCGAATGGTCAGGGGTTCGATTCCCAGCCCCTCCACCAAACCCTCGTCAGTCGCCGGATCCGCAGCCCATATGGTGGCGCTTTGGGATGCGTCGTCGCGGCTGCCTGACGACGACTGACAACTTGTTCTTCTCGGAGGCATTTCTCCAACATACCCGGATAAATGGCAACCGAACGATCATTGGATACACGACATAGACAAATGGACACAATGGACTCACGACAAGATGAACTGGCAACGACAACAATAACGAATAATGTATATAAAAATAGATTCTGTGTGGATTCTTGTAACCGTTCGCAAATCGTCTGAGGGAATTAATTAAACTTTGGTGGCTTTAGCGCCACTCTCGCGTACGAGAGACCACCAGTCTGTTGACTTGCCCGACTATTTTTGGAGACAATTCCTCAGGGGAAATCCTCGAACGGTTGCTGGCTGAATGTTCAAAATCACCCGCTGAATCCTGGAAAACCACCCTAAATCCCTTGCCCTGGTTACCCTTGTAATCACTTAAGCTCGCTCAACAATAAATGCAAAACCAATAGAGGAATAGAAGTCTGAGGTGCAATCTACCAACGGAATAACGGAAACGTAAAAGAGAACAGCAGGTTCTCACGGAACTGCCGAAACAAAATCAATTGACTCTCAGAGCTTCAAATTCAACAAATTTATTAATACGACTTCATTCGGGTTGGACGGGATTTTGTACTAGCTAGGGGGAAACTAATTCATGGCCATGATTATACAAGTTTCCACGTACCTGCGCAGGATTTTTGGTAGCGATGACGGGTTCCGGCGGGTGCCGAAGACGGAGGGCTTTCCGGCAGAGTGCCGAAGACGATGTTTTCCGGCGGGACGCCGAAGACGAAGGGTTTTTCCGGCGGTGTGCCGAAGACGAAGGTTCTTCCGGCGGTGTGCCGAAGACGAAGGTTCTTCCGGCGTTGCTGGCGACGCAGTTGTCGCGATGGCGTCGTAGTACCGGCGACTTGCCAGTGGGCGTTCGATGCTCCACACGATGGCGGCGTGAGCTTGGGTGAAAATGGCCGAACTAAAGGTGCGGAGGGAGTGGCGGCTGGACGGAAAGCTTCCGATTTTAACTTCCCGAGAGCGTCCGGAATAACCGTTCCCTCGAACTAATAGCCCACTTTCCCTTACGACCCGGCTTCACGTACCTTTCCGATTCACCGGGCGAGGACTAAAAGAAAGCTACTAATTCTCGGTTCGGGTTCGGTTCAGCGTACGATAATTGGTGACGTACGGGAACCGCGCTCTCGACACCTGACCACCAGGGGGGTGTAACGTAGGGACGTTCCGATACTTCAAAATATCGATATTTGATTCGATATGATAATCGAATCAAAGTATCGATATCACCGATATATTGGAATGAAAATATCGATATATCGGAAAATCATATGATATTTCAGAAATGAGAATATTTAGAATATATTTGTTGAAGTAATTCAATTACTGTCGTATTACCATATCACCCTAATTGCAATAAGTATTAGAAATTGATGTAAAAAGTTCACGTTATTATTTTAAATAAACTAAACAAAGCTTTTTATCTATTACTTAATCCAATTTGCTTCTAGAGTGTGTCAGTCCAAGAATCATTGGTGGCGGCATTCGTCGCAGTTTTAACCGGTACCGGCGGCGTTTTTGGCATGATACTGACATCACTATTTCACTCAAAAAAATCTACTTTAGTTTCGAGACATTTTTTTGTATTTTTCCTCTTGTTATTCTGATTCTTATCAGCAGAAAATTCTCTTTTCATAATTTTAACGGAAGTTTTTTATTAATTTAATGTTCAAGTGAAAATCAAGTGAAATATTTTTAACTATAAAAGAAAATTCTCTTAAACTTTCACGAGAAATTATGTTTTTGTTTCACACGAAGTTTCCTTGAGTTTTGGCAGGAAATTCTCATCAAAATTTACGCTAAAACTTCCATCAGAAAAAAAATCTAAATTTTCATCAGAAAACTTGCAGAAATATTTTGAGCTTCCTAAGGAAATTCTTTTTAATTCCTACGGGGCATTTTTTTGAATTTTTAAAGCAAATTTTCATATGTTCTCAATTTTTTCTAAATTCCCATTTCCATAAATATCTTCTTGGTTTCTAAAGTTAATTCATCTAACTTATCATAAGAACACGCCAAATATATAATTGAATCCGTGAAAGGATTCAAGAACCAGTGGCATGGCAAATGTTACACAACGGCGCGTCAATGCAAAGTGTCAAGTTGTCAAAACTATTTGTGATGGAAGCACACACTTCACACCAAATGCTCCGAGAAAAATTATCTGAACAATTAAAAATACGACATTCCAATCCATTTTGAAGTATTTTTTTTTTACAAAATACAGTGCAATTATTATTCTGTTGTTGCTTTGTTCGGATTCAATATATCGATATCGAAAGCAAAAATATCGATATTACCGATATATTGAAAACAAAATATCGATACAAAAATATCGGATATCGAAACAAAAATATCGATATTCTGATATATCGGAAGTATTGGAACGTCCCTAGTGTAACGTAATGGTGGTCATTTCAACAGTTTTTGGTGACTGTCGGGTGAATTTCGCTCGACTATCTCACGAACTGCACTCCCCTCCGTTTAACTACCCCGAAAGGCGGGCGAACGCGCCAACGCAAATGGCGAACGTTAGTCGTGTGCAAAATTATAATCGTAAATTAAAATTACCTTTTTTTGTCTCTATATCTGCTCCGGCAAATGGAGAGAATCGCAAAATTGTCAGACGCGCTGACCAAAATAAGCAGCTATCTGGAAGACACCAAAAGATTTTGCTTCAAGCACTTCACTTTAAACCACTGTTCTCAATTATTACCTTCTGCAAAGTTTGAAGGGACACGTTTCACTTTTGTAGAAATACTTTAAATTGTTCGGAACTTGGAAATCGCGATACTACTCTTCCTCTAGTGTGAGCGAAAATGAACGAGCTTAAGGATTTCTACCTTCAAGAAACCTTGAAGGACAATTGCTAATTATGTACATAGATTCAAATGGCGATATCAATTTGGCGCCTTCCCAGGATCGAGCAAATGGTTGAAAAAGAGCTATCTAGTTTCAGGAGCCATTACTGCACTCACTGAAACAGTATACCACTTGGCTTAGCCGAGACGCAAACCGCTCGAAATATTTCCTCACCCAAGACAGTCAAATAGTCGGGCAAATACTGATAATATTATGGTCTGGCTTTGGACTGTGAATCGTCAAGCCGACTTGACGAATTCAAGCATTATTTTGCTTAAAAAGAGAAAAACGTCCAAAGCTAATTAAATTCAAATAATCTAATAATTACAACAACAAAAAATTATTTATTACTAATAATTAAGCTTCAACTCATTTCAATGATATTTTACTTAAAAGGATAAAAACGTCAAAGCTATTTATTAATTAAAAATAATAATTTAATTTCATAATATATTTACAAATGATTTTGCTTAAAAAGATAAAAACGTCTGAAGCTTTAAGCAAATCCAATAAAGTTATTCCAAAAAATCCACATCGCGTTACATTCTGTACAGCAGCATACCATAGTAGATCACGGCACAGTAGCGGTCAAGCACACAGAGTGTGGTAGCTACCAAATAGATATACGAATAAAAAAAATTCTAATCCGATGTTTTTGAGGAATTGTTCTCTGAATTCCACGAGGAAGTATCTCTCACCTAATTCACGGAAAGGGCCCGGAAAAATAGCATTTAGAATTCTTGGAAAAATTCCCGAATGGTATGCCCTTGCAGGAATTTCTTTGGAAATTTCTGGAAATCCCAAAATTTATTTAGGAACTTCATTCGTAATTTTCTTCAAGGGTTTTTTATTTGAAAATTCCTATGGGAACTCCTGGGTTGAATTCATTCCTGGAATATTCCAAGGAATTTGTTTAAGCGGAAACGCTTAAACTAAATAAATAAAGGAATTTTTCGTGGAATTCCTGGAGAAACTTTCGATGGAACTCATGAAAGAATTACCAAAAAAGAACTCCCAGGGGGATTTTATTAGGTTAGTATTTCGAGAATTTCTTTAAAAATTCATCAGGAGAAAATTTTTATAATAATTCCGGAACAATTTTCAAAGAAACTTTGGGAGGAATTTTCAAAGAAATTAGTAATATCCTAATGAATTCCTTGAATAGTTTCCGAATAAATTCCTGGAATAATGCCCAAAGCAATACCTGGAGAAATTTTGGTTGGAATCTATGGACGATTTTTTTAAGAAATGCTAGGAGGAATCGCGCAAGGAGTACGATGAGTAATTTTCCACGGAATTTCCAAAGGAATTTCTGGAACAATTGCAAAGAAATTTCTGGAGGAATTTCTCAATAAATTTTGGAGAAATTTTCTAAGAAACTCATTTAGGAACTTCCCAAAGTATTCCAGGGAGAGTTTTTGAAGCAATTCTTGAAGGAAGGTTATCTGGATTCTGGAGGATTGTTTTTGATAAAATATGTGGAGGAAGGAGTTCCTGGAGAGATTTGCGAAATTGCTCCGATAGGCTTCTTGAAGGAGTTTATGAATTCCTGAGGGAAGTTCATAAGCGTTCACCTCTTGACTAATTTTACGAGCATTTGCTTAAAAATGTCTGTTTTGACTCAAATTACATTATTCATTTAATAACAATTTGAAATAGTTTATCTTCTTGATTTTTATTACAGAAAACCTTAGAGAATGTAAGAATTAGAGCATTTGAACGTCACTCATTGAAGTTCATATCTTATTCGGGACTTGGATCTAGGCAGTATTTGGACAATATCATTGAAATATTTATTATTTCTTTAATTATATGTCTTGAAAATGTATACGACCCTAACGGAATGTGAAAGAAACATTTTTATTACAAAATTTGATAAGAAAATTATTTTGAGCTTTTTAGTGGAATGTTTTCACCTGTCATAAGACGAGTTTATACAATCCCATTGAATTCCACCACTTAATTGTATCTTGACAGATACGTATTTCGACCTCAACAGTAAGGCTGTCTTCAGTCGAGTCAAGTACGAGACACTGAAGACGGCCTTACTGTTGAGGTCGAAATACGTATCTGTCAAGATACAATTAAGTGGTGGAATTCAATGGGATTGTATAAACTCGTCTTATGACAGGTTACAAAATTTGTTTTTCTACTTAAAAATAAATATCCGATTCATCAGAGCTCCTCCATTTAACCTCATTTTTTCTCAATTACTCTCTTTGATGGAATATCGATTGGCATGGCATTTCTTCAATATGAAACATGTAGCCGATTTCCGGTCAAAAAACTTCTGGTAAGAAAAGAAATTCTCGAAGAGATTTTCAAAATTTTCTTATTTTCGAATTCCGACGAAAGTGTGGAGAGAAATTATTGACAGATGAAAAAGAAAACTTTTTGTGGGAAAAATTCGATAAGAGATTTTTCTGGGATGAAATCGTCTCTTCACGTCCATTATGATGCTTAAAATAATGTGGGAAATATTCTCGGCATGGCATGGGCATGCATCCATTGTACTTAATTGTCAGCTTAGAAAAGCTTTTAATTAATAACTGTGGCAATGCTAATAGAACGAAAGTTGAAAATCAGGGCATGTTCCAAGAGCAATGTAGAGCCATTGAAAAAAAAAAGAAGAATCACGTATGATTCATTATTTGATCACATATTTTTTCAAGGCAAACATTGTGAAACATCCAAATTATTTAAATAATAAAGCTAAGCTAAAGCTAAGCTAAAGCTAAGCTAAAGCTAAGCTAAAGCTAAGCTAAAGCTAAGCTAAAGCTAAGCTAAAGCTAAGCTAAAGCTAAGCTAAGCTGTTAAAGCTGCTTAAAGCTGTTTGTTGTTAAAGCTAAGCTAAAGCTGCTAAAGCTAAGCTAAAGCTGTTAAAGCTGTTAAAGCTAAGCTAAAGCTAAGCTAAAGCTAAGCTAAAGCTGCTGGCTGGCCCCTGAGCCTGTTCCAGCTAAACTGGGCTAATAAAGCTGCCTGGGCCCTAAGTCCTGCCCTAAGCCTGCCCAGCTGAGCTTGGCCCAGCTAAGCCCCAGTGGTGGGGCTGGGCCCTGAAAGCGTCAGGCCCGAACAGCCCGCCCAGTCCCAGAGCTGGGCCGCCCCAGCCCGGCTGGCCCGCCCTGCCTGGCCTCCAGCCCCACAGCCCGGCTCAGTGCCCGTGCCCGGGGCTCCAGGCTCAGGTCTGCTGAGCTCTAAAGGGCTCAAACAGGTGGGCTCAGCCCGCCCAGGCTGCGCCTGGCTCCAGCTCCGCGCTCAGCAGCTCAAAGCCTGGGCCCAGCTGAGCTGGCTCAGTGGCTCTGCCCGCTCAGCCCGGCTCAGCTCAGCCTGCCTCAGCCTGCTCAGCCTGAGACTCCCAGCCCGTGTGCCTGCCTGCTGGCCAGCCCAGTGCCTGCTGAACAGCCTGGTGCCAGCCAGTTCACTGGAAGCTCCGGAACAGCTGGGCTCAGCCAGCCTGGAGGCTCACCAGCCCGTCAGCTTGGCCAGTGGCTGCCTGCTCAGCCTGGTGGCTCAGCTCAGCCTGGCTCAAAGCTCAGCTCAAAGCTCACCAGCCTCAGCCGCCCAGCCAGTGCCTGCCGTGCCTGGGCTCAGCCTGCTCAGCCTGGGAACAGCCCTGGGTCAGCTCAGCCCACCAGCCCGCTCAGCCAGCCCAGCCTGTCAGCCCGCCTGGTGCCCGGGCTCAGCTCCAGCCCACAGCCCGCTCAGCCTGGCCCAGCCCAGCCTGCTCAAAGTGGGTGCCTGGCCAGCTGCTCAGCTGCCAGTCCCAGCCGCTCAGAATTTCAGCCAGGGCCCGCCTCCGGGCTGCCAGCCTGCTCAGCCTGGCCTCAGCCTGCCTAAACCCAGCTCAGTGCAGCTGCTCAGTTGGGTCAGTTGGGCTGGCTCAAAGCCTGGGCTCAGCTCTGAAAGCTAGCTGGGACAGCTGGGCTAAAGAACAGGTTAACAGCCTGTTGGAAGTTGGGGTGCTAAGTGTTAACAGCCTGGAAGCTAAAGCTCCTAAAGCTAAGCTAAAGCTAAGCAGCCTGCCTGGGCTGAACAGCTAAGCCAAGCTGCCAGGAAGCCAGCAGCTGGAACAGCTAAGCTGTTGCCTGGCTCAAAGCTAAGCTAAATGGCTAAAGCTAAGCTCAAAGCTGGCTAAAGCTAGCTAAAGTTCGCTAAAGCTAAGTCAGCTGCTTAAAGCTAAGCTAAAGCTAAGCTAAAGCTAAGCTAAAGCTAAGCTAAAGCTAAGCTAAAGCTAAGCTAAAGCTAAGCTAAAGCTAAGCTAAAGCTAAGCTAAAGCTAAAGGCAATATAACTCAAGAACGGGTTCTCTCAAAAATGCCACGGTCTGATGTGTTGTGGAGAAAACAATCATGCTTGCACTGAAGTCGATCTAGAGTGCGGCGGCAATGAGCTCATTTTTCGACAGTTTGAACGCAGATCGGGCGGGAAAAATCGAATGACAGATCGAGCACGAATCCACAGCTACCAAGATGCTGCTAAGATAGAACTACAGTCAAACCTCCATGAGTCGATGCTCTATGACTCGATATCGACTCATGGAAGAAAATTATGCCATATTAAAAAACATTTTCTGAGTTACTGTGATGGTCCCTTCAAACAGCTTTTCAAAGATTTCCCATTCCACATCCCGATGTGTCCATGAGTCGATGGTCCCTTCAATATCGACTCATGGAGGTTTGACTGTACAACATTTGTACACAGCTTGCGTCGAATTTTAAGTATCACAGTTAATTTATAGCTACCGTGAAAACCTGGTGATTTTCTACATTTTTAAGATGGCATCAGCTAGCTATATTGTTTAACTATTGCATAAGATAAAAATGCCCATAAAAATCGTTACGACTGAAGTAATAAAGCAGTTTTGCTTAGCTAGGTATATTTCCTCCCTTCCCCTACTGATCTCTGATATCTATCCACTCCACCTTCGTAACGCGTACAAACCCAGAACTGCACTGGCTATCCAGATCATCTTTGAATGCAATGCCTGATTAAGACCATGCAGGATCGTATATATGCCAGGGTTTTATACAATAATTGTGAGATTTGTTTTTTGGGAGTGCTATAAAATTTGTGGGTGGGATCTAATATAACATTCAACATGTTCAAATGATTGGAAGCATTTAATTGTTACAATCTAGACCAAACCGCAAGTCTTTCGTTTCCCCAAAACTAACATTATTGTATAAGAACCATGAATAATGTATTGAAAATATGATTTCGGCTGCGTTACGCTTCACGTAAAATGAGCCTTCCACATATACAGATTGCAAAAACCGATACATACCAAAATTTCAAATTGATTGGTAGGAAAAAAATAAAAACCGATTGAAAAATGTATTACTTACTACTAACTACTAAAGTTTATATTTTTTCGTGACGCGCTCATTTTTCAAATATGTGAAGTGTGGCCCTGCATCTGTATCGAAAACAAAAAAAGTATTCTACTTCAAAATAACGGATGAAGCTGGGTAAGTTAATACTGAAATCAGTAAGATGAACGAAGGTGATCGAAACACTGAGTCGACGACGGTTCAAACATTCAAACATTTGTCGTTATTTATTCAACGCAGCAATTCATGGTGGAACAGTTCACAGGCCTCAGCTGACGAAATTGATGGCTATAACACAAAAAAGTGTATCAGTTCATTGTAAATTTAGAAACAATAATTTCTGGAAGCATGTACGCTATACAAAATCATAATAACGAAATGGTTGCCTAAAATAAGGACGCACAGTTCGGCGAGCCAACCAAATAATTTATAAGGAGCAGAAGATGACACCAGTTTAATATGTCGAGCCAGACAAAGGGAATGCGGTCGTTCTGATTGACAAACAGGATTCTAATGAACAGATGGGGATGGTGTTCAACACAAGCCCATTTAAATGTTGAACCGCTGAATTGTCACACATAATAAATTTTCTTTATAATGAAGTAAAAATAACGTTAGAGCAAAACAAATTTTGCGTTTTATGTTCTCTTCCCCTAAGAGGCAATATAAGAAAGATTTTCAGTGAAGGTAATTTCTATCGGCTTTGGTAGCGCTCATGTTGTTTGTCGGTGTCGGGGGACAACCTATCGAAGATCTATTGTGGAACAGTCGTTTCACCTAGTATGACATATGATTCATATCGATTGCACTGTATTTTGATTGCAATTTATTTGCTCAGTCATTTTGCATGCGAATAACAAGAATTCAGCAAAGAGCCTTCGAAGCAATCACGATCTGTTCATATGGTGTAATGATATTAATTTCATATATTGGAACCATTATTTATGTTTGATAAAAATCATCAAACTCATCAACAGAAATCGCATTGGCTACCGCTGCACCGCCTGAAACCGAAACCGAAGTAAAACGCAATACTTATTATCGAAATTGACCACTGAAGTGAATTCAGTAGCATTACACCACTGGAGAATTACCGATATAATCCAATCGTTCCGAAATTACCCACCCTGGTTGACATCGTTTCAGCAATTCGATTAAACGTTCGATTGAGCATCGGAGATTAAAACGACATTCCCAGCCCCGTCCCACACAATACCAAATCCAGATCCAACTCCAACAAACTAAAAAAAAAGAAGAGATTGCCTTTTCGCCCAATACTCGAGAGCAATTTCATTCTCACTATCATGCACCGCTGAATCCCTTTTGGGACGGTTGTTTTAATCTTGGCTATTTTCATTGCCGTTCCAAAGCGGTTCCACTTGCCCTAAGGACCGACCCGGACAGGGATAGTGTGTAGGAAGTGTGGTGGCGTATTTTCTGTCTGTAGATGTCTTCCAGTGGACATTTTATTTTTTTCTACGGCTTTTTACATGCAGGCCTCGCACGAACGTGGGAGCGACTGGGTAATGAAAGGTCATTTGACCGCATCTATTATGGTACGGTGTTTTGGTTTGAATTCAAGCTTAATTAAAGTAAATTTCCTTTTGCCTATTTGGGATGTAAGCTGATACCTATGGGTTTCGTGTCGTGACTCCTCAGTGTTTCTATTTTTAAACCAAACTTTGAATTTCGGTTTATCATTTCCATTACGATGAATTTGCCATAGCCCACATCGAGGTCAAACTGTCGAACGTCATTGGCCTGAATTTCGTTGATAGGCCATGACCATAGCGCTACGAAACGGATAAACCGCACCACCCAGGCAAAACTCGATGGAGTAAGTTGATCGCTAGAAATCCCACAAACTCAATGTGTGGCATTCTCATCCTCTTCGAAACGAAAAACGATACGGATCGTTTGCTCACTGCAAGCCTCACGTGGGATTGAAAGTGAAAAGCCTTCCGAAAATCCACTGCTGCTGGTCAGTGGTCACCTATCGAAGGATAGAATAGTCAGTCGTTGTTGGATGGTTGGTTGGTTCGTTTCTTGGCATCGGCTTACAGAACGTTGTCTCACGTTCAACTCGACAACCAACAGACGACAATTTTTTTTATTCGGTTTGATTATCCTGTTTGCTGTCTGGGCCGTCGGCACGGATGGTGGTCAGCATTGTCTAGGTATAGGATGCTTCGTTTATTCACTTTTCGAAATGATCCTGTTCAAAACCAAACAACTAACGCGTAGATGTAAAAAATATCTATATTTACATGCTTGTCTACATGTGTTTTCCGACGCGTCGCTCAGCAAAATCGTACTCTGGCCGCCATCAAACTTTACCATACTTTACCATTATTTATGATTACTTCTTGAAGGTTCCTTGAAACATTGAAATGATTTGATTATTTTTTACGGAGTGATTTTGGAATTACTATAAATTTGAATTCGATTTAAAGCTTGATTTTAATGAAAAAACACCACTTAGAGCAGTGATGGTTAGCTTTAAAGACGTTTTTATTCTCGCACAATAAAAACAAGCTGTTCTCGCACAAATTTGTGGTTGGAAAAACTGCGAGGTTTTTAAGCCAAGTTACTATTTTCGCTTTTGTATATCATGAGGCTAGCCCGATGATACTTTTATACGAGTAAAGTATGATACACTGAAAACGGCTTTACTGTTGCTGTCGAAATACGTACTATCAAATGGGAGTGTACTTATTCTTATGACTCTTATGTCTTATGACAAGTGAAGATATTCCACTAAAAAGCTCAAAATAATGTTCTTTTGTTTTGCCCCTTTGGATTGCTATGATCGGGGTGGGTTTGTGAAAATTGACAAGTGATTATGCCGGAAGAACTAGTCTACTTTGACCAAATGAACACCGGACTGTGGGAATCAGCTAACATTATCCTCTTGAAAACTTTCAGGAATGTGCTTTTCTCAGTCAAGTCAGTCACATAGGACAAAGTCTAGTCAAAATGTAAATTTGAATATGTCAGTATTGTTTGTATGTACGTTAGGCGTTGATTATTTATTGAGTCATTTCTATTATTGTGAGCTGTATAATTAATGTAAAACACAACTTGTCTTCTATATTTTAGATCTGTTATTGTCATTGTGTTGTTGTCGGTTGTCTGTCTGTTTTGTTTCAACATAAAGGTCTTATATAACTTTATCTTATTGGTGTTTTAGTCATTGTTAGATACAGTACAGTTAAGCCTCCATGAGTCGATACTGAAGGGACTATCGACTCATGGAAATATGTAGAGATGTAGAAAAGGATTTCTTTGGAGTTTGAAGGGACCATCACAGTAACCCAGAGAATATTTTTTAATATGGCATACTTTACTTCTATGAGTCGATATGGCTAGTCTAAACAATTTCTCAAACAAAAATTTTACAAACAATCTGTTTAATAACTGAATCTAAAATATTCAATATTATTATTTCATTTTATGATCAATAATTTTTTTTAATTGTACGTTTTTTCTTGGCTGATTCCTGGTTTCCTATGATGTTAAGACTTCAAGTCATCAGAACCAATACAAAGTTTATGCAAGAAATATTCATTGTTATGGAGAAACATAAATTCATTAAGCTATTTTCTATTCATTTAATTGCATAATGCACCGACATTACTATTTTGAATTTTCCAACCTGATGTAAATCCTGATAAGTCTAAATAGTTCTCCACTCCCAATAGAAAACATTCTGAAAATTGAATGTCTCTAAAATACAAAGTAGATTTCTCAATTTCAATCTATATTACAACCTATCCTATCCTACCTATGGCCACGCGTTGGCTTCGCTACTTCCAGTTGACGAGAAATTGATTAATTTCCCGACCCCTTGGAGAGTGCCAATGAGCCCTAGCGGATCCTCTATGCAAGGATGTTATCAATCATTTAGTAATCTGCATTCGATCATTTAGTAGTTTGTCAATAGCTCATTCTAGAGGCCTAATTTTAAAATGTATTGTATGGTGGACTTTTTGTGCGAAGGTTTTTCTACAACTCTCTTTAACAGGTCGATGTTCGAATTCCACTATTAAAGGAGTTCCGGTGCTAGTTGCTATACTTATACTAAATGATAACAAAATATGCAATCATTTAGTCTAAGTTACTGCTACTAGAGCTATAGCTCCGTTATTAGTGAAATTCAAACAACGAACTGTTAGGAAGAGTTGTACATAAACCTTTGCACTAGAAGTCCACCATACAACACATTTTGAAAATTATAGATACGATAGATACCAAACTTCAGCGTATTGTTCGAAACGCAGCGGAGAATGGCCGTTTCCACGACTCGAGTGTGGCAGCGCACACTGTCGAACTTGACCACACTATAGATTGGGAACAGGCAAAGTTAAAAAAGTGCGTAAGGAAGTATTCCCAATTAAACGCTTGGGAATCTCTATACATCGCCACTGCCGAACAGCCGCTAATGAACGAAGATGAAGCCCCAATATCATCTTCCCTCTTCCACTTGACGAAACAAAAAATAATGTGAAGCTATCTCTTTTCGACGTGTACAGTGCCAAGTACAAAAATGTAATCGTCCCTCTTTGTAACCAGTTGGACCACGTCCTGTAGATGGGCAGCATCGAGCCCGAAACCGGCCGACAAAAAGGTAATTAAAAAAAATCCTTTTTTCGTTTGTAAGAACCATAAGTGTTGTGTCCAGTCTCGCGTCGCGTTTTATGTATAAGTTATTGACAAACTAATAAATGATCGAAAGCAGATTACTAAATGATCGATAACATCCTTGCCTCCATGTAAAGAGCTATACCCGCTATACCTGATAAGTATGCCGGAACATACGATCAGGGGCTCAGTCTGCAAAGCAGCCGATCCACTGTGAATCGTTAGAGGCGCACTGAAGTGCTCCAAATGTGATATGATACACAGATGAATATTATCTTCAGTACCGTCAATCCCCGTGACCTTGGCTAGGGTGCTCAACATAATGTTCTATATAAAAATCTGGAAAAATACAGTTCTAAGAAAAAAATGGGGAAAATCAAGTACAGACAATAGTAGTGTTAAAACGAATTCAATGACACGTGAAATTGAGGCATACTTTGCCTAGAGAACAATTCTTGGCCGCAATAAGTTAAAAAAAACATCTTTTTGCATTAAATTGGATGAATAACAATCAAGCTTGAAATGTTGATAATACAAATTTTCAATGAAATGTTGGTACACAAATGTAATACACCCAGGTTTTTTTTTTACACGGTTGGAATTCATCAATTTCTCGGTAAACCTGAACTTTCACAGCTTTTTAAATACCCTCTGAATTTTCTTTGATTTTTTGTGAATTTTTTCGTGGGGACAACTCATTGTTTCATTGACGCTGAAGGTCTTAAACGACTAAAACCAAACCGTGTAAAAAAAACCTGGGTGTACAGTTTTTCCCATATAGGTTTTGTTCGCTGTAAGTGGTTTTACAAAATTAAAACGGTGTAGGATATAAACGTTATAGCTAAATCGAATTGTAATGATTCGAGACTTCGAAATTCGACATATTTTTCTTGACTTACTTAATCATTTTCAACGCAAATGTTTCATAGAGAATATGATGGGCTTTGGAGTGCAAGGCATAACATTTTAATTCTGGAATAAATTAATAATTCAGGTTTATAATACAATGCTTCCATTATTTCTAAAACTAGAATAATGATCGCCTTTAATTGCAAGATGGAATAATTACATTACCGATCACTATTAATTTTTTTTCAAAGTCGGCTGAAGAGCTCACCTGAAACAAAACAAGAAAAATGTTGTTAGGCACTTTTGAAAATCGAGCGTTTCGGTAAAAGTTAAACTTAAATAATTTAGAATATCCTATTCTATTAAAATGAATGAATAAATAAAATTGTACCAAATTGTACAAAAATTGTAAATCATTGTTGAAATAAACAATCTGTGATTTGTATTCGGGGCTGAAATGGTTGTGTCCATTTGGTGTAAAATAGAACTGCTGAAAAACTTTGAAAATATTCCTGTTTATAATATTCATTACTAAACTGCCGGTGCAAGCATACCTACCTATCGCGTATTAGCTTGATTTTCTAACTTCAGTAAATTTTACCTTACTCGATGTTTGAAAAGACCATCAAGCTATGGGGTTACGATAAGGTAAGATAAGATAAGGAACAAATTTTCCAAAATATCAAGCATCTAGTACGTAGAAATATGGTTTGGGGTCATTTGACTGAATGTTGTTTGGCCGAATGCCATTTGAACGAAAGGGTCATTGGCCGAAAAGAAAAAAGTAAGAGGTCCGAAGTGGCCCGAGGCTGGCTCGTCTCGTATCAAGGTCCGAAGTGAGTACAGAACAGATAACAGGGTCTTCGAGCTTTGTATCAAAAGTTCGGTTTTGGAGTGATCCTATAGCCTTTACATATATTTAGTATACGAGAAAGGCAAAAATAAGTATTAGGGTATTCGGAAGCAGAAGGAGCAAGAATATGAAAGAAGGAATAAGGAAGAAGGAAGTAAAAGATAAAATAATAAAAAAAGGAAGAAGTTGGAAGAAAGCTGAAAAAGGGAAGACAAAGAAAAAAGGAAGAAGAAAGAAGGGAATCGACGGAATATGAATAAAGAAAGAAGGGAAGAGAAAAATAAGGATGAAGGAATGGAATAAATATGGAGGAAAAAGGAAGAAAATATAAGATGCGTAGAAGAAGGAATGAAAAAGGAGACCGAAGGAAGAATGAAGAAGAGAGAAGGAGGAATGGATAAAAAAGAAGGAGGAAGGAAGAAGGAAGAAGAAAATAGGAAAAAGAAAGAAAGAGGGAGAAAAAAGTTAGATCGAAAAAAAGAAGGAAAAAGGCTAAAGAAGAAGGAAATATAAAGCTTAGCTTAGCTTGATTGACTGTACACTTCGTACACCCAACCGGTTGCGGTTGTTATATTTTCTAACAATTCTGTATAATAATCTACCAAAACCTGTATAAGAACTGGGCGTATGCGAATATGTTAGATTTTTATACAAAAAATGTAAGAAAAGCTTTCAAAAATGTTAGATTCTTATATAATATTTGTATAAGATTTTAGCAAATTCGCATATGCCCTGTTCTTAAACAGGTTTTGGTAGATATTATACAGAATTGTTGGAAAGTCTAACAACCGCAGGATGGGTGTAGTTGCTAGTAGTGATTGGCCGAGAAACAATAAATATGCACAGCTCAGAAATTGAATGGCCTTCTTGGGAATAAAAAACCACAGACAAACAGACATAACACTCGTCAAATTTCCATCGTTCACTGATTTACTGGTCGATTCAAATAATCATTAGTTGGCCAATCGATCACTCGTGGCGCGCGCATCGGATTTGATCGAGTTTGACATTTGCTCACTACCGCCATCTGGTTCGTGATTTGCCCAACCAACTGAAATCAATAGATGTCGTTAGTGTTTCAACGACGATGTATATGATGAGTAAATGTTCAATATGTTATGTCTGTTTGACTGTGAAAAAACTATTCTCACACTACATGCTTTGCAGTTTATTTAATTCAAGATGAAAACGATGCCGGCCACGGCCTCACAGCCAATTTAGGATAAGAATAGGAAATTTAGTTCGATACTAATTGCTACAAAAGACCGAGGAATCTGTATTTCCGTGAGTGCCACGGGAAAGGAATAGTTGGTTAGATGAGTGGTTAATCCAAAGGAAGTCGCCTTGGTAAACGATTTGAGAATTATTTTGAACGATGTTTTGTCGCAGTAATTTACTCACCCGCACAAAGCAGAACCAAACACTCTGATCACGGGATCGTTCTGGTTACAATATAAAGCAAGATCAAATGTGAGCTAAAGGTTTGATATTTTAATTAATTTACTCACGGGCACAAAGCAGAACTAAACTTTCCTTTGTATGGGCAATCGTTCTGCGTCCAATAAAAAACTCGAGCAAACGCGAACTGAAGGCTTTACTCTCTGATTAATTTGCTCTCCCACGCAAAGCAGAAACACACTCTTCTTTGATCGCGCGATCGTTCTGCGTCCAATATAAAACACGAGCAAACTCGAACTGTAGGCTTTACTTTCTCAGTAGAAGAAGAATGAAGGAAAAATAACAAAGTTAAAATTAATAAGGATTACTTCACACAATTATAAATTCTCACGTCTCATTTCTCAATTGTTGGGGGGTCCCGTAGCGTAGTTGGCTACACGTTCGCCTTTCAAGCGAATGGTCATGGGTTCGATTCCCAGCCCCTCCACCAAAACCCTCGTCAGTCGCCGGATGCGCAGCCTATGCGGTGGCGTATTGGGTTGCACACTTCACCGTCACGGCTGCCTGATGACGACTGACAACTTGTTCTTCTCGGAGGCATTCCTCTAACGTTACCCGGATAAATGGCAACCGGACAATGCAACGATCATTGGATACACGACATGGACAAAACGAACACAATGGACTCACGACGAGATGGACCAGCAACGACAACAACAATGAATAATGGAAAAATCTAAAAATAGATTCTGTGTGGATTCTGGCTGCAGAATACCACAGTAGATCTCGGCACAGTAGCGGTTAAGTAACACAGAGTGCCTATCAAATAAATAAAGAAATAAAAAAAAAATCTCAATTGTCACATCTCACTTCACACTTCTCGGTCTTCACCTTTCACTTCTCATTATACACATCTCGCTTTTTACATCTCGCATCTTACTTTTCACTTCTCACTCTACTCTTCTCATTTTTCACTTCTCACTTTGTATTTCTAATTTATAATTTCTCATTTTTCACTTCTCACCTTCATTTTTCACTTCTTGCTTTTCACTTTTCATTTCTAAACTCACTTCGTAATAAGATGTGAGTAGATCTTATTTCTTATTAGGTACTAGCTACATGCACCCGACTTTGCTCGGGATTGAAATAGAAGTTTGTGCTACTAGTTGCAGAAAGATGATTTTATTATAAATCTATCCAACAAGGTTTGACAAGTTGGATAAATAGTACGAGGGCTGAAAAAATCGAGTTTTGCAACGAGCTGCACACGAAATTTCTCGCAATGACGAAAAATGTGCTTCAATAAGAGAGTTCATCCCGGGACATCCAGGGACAAAAAATCCCGGGAATTATGAAATTTCGGGATTTCCCGAATCCCGGGAATCATTTCTTACAATTCCGAAAATGCCGGGTTCCCGGGACAATTATAAATTACTCATGAAGATAAAAAACAATAACTGTATTCAAGTTTGCTCGAAAAGCATTCGAATCGCTTTAGCATTAGCATTAGCATTAGCATTTAGCAGTTCGCACAAATTCGTAGGTGGTACAAGCCAAGAATATTGTATGAGAGTAGTATCACTTTCATCCGTTACCACAGATATTGATTTGGGACTTAATCACTAACTCTTAGATGGAAGCAATGCACTCTTCAATAGTCGAGATCTGACCTGGCCACGTCCTTGCGAATGCTGAGGAAGGGGAAGGATAGTTTGTTGGACACCTACTTAAGAAAGATGCAGAGAACCCTACGACCTCTCATAGGTGCCACGGGAGGTTTTGGGATTGTGTGTAAGGTTATAATAGTAGGAATCGTTTTGGTATAACGTGAAACACAGAAAGAACTAAGATAGAAATACAAAGCAGGAAGGGGACGAGCCTGGATTTGAACTCACGACCTCCTGCTTATAAAGCAGAAGCGATAGCCACTCGAAAAGCATTCGAATCGCTTTTTGTCTAAAATCAATATAAGCCGAAATACGTAAATCATTTACTACGCGCTAGACAGAATCAAACTGACTTCTACACCCAAACAGTTTAATATACCGGATTGTAAGATAACAAGCAAACGCTACACTACTGCGAGAGACCATCAGTGCATTTGCAGGATTTTTGTTTCTAAATCCAATCTGCCCTTAATTCAAACTCAAAATATAGAAAAAAAATTGTAAAAAAATGTCAAAAGAAATTTCAGAGCATTTTCAATATATGTGTCTTATGGATTTTTTTTTCTAATTTCAAGAAAACATGTAATCTAATCAGGAATTTTAGTTTTTAAAAAAAAAGGTTTGAACATTGCCAATAAAATGTGACCACTTCTTCAATATTTTTAAAAGTTTGAAGATTGTTTTGAAAGCGACCGAATGATCGCATTTCTGAACAAAAGCTATTAAAATATAAAGTAAAAAGATGCTACTAAAAATGGATAATGACATTGGATTCATAATATGTAAACCTTAACAATCAAAAATTAATATTTGGAGCACACGCAGGATAGCAACAGAAAACGATACAAATTAAGCCAAATTAAGATTGAGGACATATTTGGCATCCCAGCCTGAAATTACTTAAATTTCTCACTATTTTCCAAGCCACTCCACCTGTTTGGAGCTTCATATAAAAGTAATGGTTTTATAATTATTTCCAACTAAAACGTTCAGAATAAAAAGGTTCAGAATAATAAAATAATACCTTACGATACCAAGATTATTGAATTATTTAATCCAATAACTTGAATACGGCTCCGTTATGCCAAAAAAAATTGAGCCAAATAAAACACTTTTGTAGATATGCTCTTCATTTTCAAAACATATTTGGCGTAAACTAGTGTATGAAATCAAGAAACTGATTGACCTTTAAAAATAATAAGGTAAATCGCACATAACTTTTTGTAGAAAAGATATACCTCTATAAAACAACCTACAAAATACAATATAGGCTGAGCTTTCCAACAATGTAATGTTATTCAAAATCGGTGGATGGAAACCTTGCAAAAAATAGTTAAAAAAAATATTCAAAATGGCGGCCTAATTCAATATAACTGCCTCCATTTTTTTATTGAAAAATTGAGGCCACACACTTCCACACTTCAGTAGAGAAATGTTGGAGCTATGACAGTTTTGATGAGTCAAAAATTTCACAAAAATCGAGTGGTCCATAAAAGTGATTCGTGTATAACTAATAAGGGGAATTTAACTCTGATGCTTCATATACTCGCCGAAAGCTTTCGAATGAACATAAATTTAGGAGTCTTGAGAACCTCGTTCAAATAGTTACCCGGTCTTATTGCGAGAATTACTCTTATTGGTTTCTTTTTTATTTTCCTTTATTTCTTTATATTTACTTTAATGTTGGATTAACCGCTTTTCAGTCTTAACAAAATATCATGTTTACCTTCATGTTTTTTTCCTTGTTCTTTCATCCTTCACTCACCCTCTTCTTTTATTTTTTTTTCTTCCGTCCTTCTTCTATCTGTAGCGTTCTTTCTACACATTTTTCATTGTTTTTCTTCTATACTGTAATTTTTTTGGAATCGCTTCAGGTGATTATAGAATGAAGCCCGTGGTGAATTTCAAATTCACCACACGTTTATGTGCATACATTTCCAAAAGCCCAAATCTGGCGTAATAGTGCGTACAGTGGCGTACAGTGCCGAAACTCAAATCATGATTGTTCGGCATAACTAAGCAAACGATCTACCATTATTTCAGCCGCATAAGCGTTATGGTTCTTTCATCTCGTGCTCTTGAAAAAAAAAATATTGGATAAGCACGTGGTTTACAAAATGGCCGATTTCTGGCTTCATTCTATAATCACCTTCATGTGTTCACCAAGTGGATCACGTTGGAATCCAATTTTGAAACTACATGGCGCTTTCAGAGGCACATAACTCCAAAAGCAAACGACTTTACTCACCTTCAGAATACACGAAAACTTGGTTTTCAGATGTGCAAGTTGCATACAAATTGAAATTTGTGAGAGGAAAATCGCGATATGAGGGCTAGGAAGGGCATTGTGGCAACCACTATGTCGTGATTGTCCTTGATCAAGCAACTCATTTTTTGAAAAAAAAAAACGCTTCTCCCCTTTTTTGTTGATGGGGCTTCTACTCCCTATAATCGTCACTATTGTTAGAGAATTTTGATATGTACCAAATTTGGTTGTAATTGGTCCAGGGGTTTAGAATTTACACAAAACTGTTTATTTTCCAAGCAATTCCTTGCTCCATTTTTCACTCCATACCTACTCCACTTCTCCATAGCACTGTGTCTAACATGCAAGTAAAACATAAAGTTAGCGAGGTGAAAATTCATTGGAAAATTATTTGAATTTAAGAACATTGAGTAAGGGAGGTATCGACGCAGTAGGCTGGATTCAATTGACTTTGAATTTAACCGAGTAAGGGAAAATATCGAGAAATAGAAAATCGTGTTAGGGAGAGTTCATTGCATATGTGACTGTTATGCTTTCACGGGCAGCATAGCACTGTTTTAAACGAATTAATATGTAATTGCATTGCATTCAAAAATCTAACATTTCATTGTCTGTCAACATGATCCGCTGCGTTTGTATCACGAACTGCCCCAAGCATGTTCCAAATGGAAGCATACACTTTAAAATAAGTTTCTTTAAATTGCTGGAAATCAATTGTTGATTATAGTTTTTGACAGGTAATACACTGCCCTTGATCATTTTGGTTGATTTTGTAAATCGTTTGTTCATCCTCCTCACAAACTCAATCATTTCCAGCTTACCACAGATAAGCATGATTATTATGGGATAAGATGCAGTAAATTGAGCTTTCTGAACGAATCACAGGCTATCTACAAAATGAACAAAAATGCTATCGTGGGCAGCAAGATGAATACAGTGGTGTATTCATCTTGGTGGGCAGTACATAGCTGTGAACAAGTGACCTTATATTCAACGGTAAAGTAATGGCAACGAGGAATTTTATCAAAAAATGTCGGAAAGGGCAGTTACTATATTTCATTTCAATCAGGTTGTGATTAATTTGGTTGAATGAAATCGTATCCAGCGGCGAATAGGTTAATGTTTCCCAATATCTTCTTTTTTTACCATTTGAGAGCTAACAAACAGAGCTTATTAATCTCTGTCATTTACTGTGGAACTAGGATGTGACAATTCATTTGAGATTGTCTTGGTTTTTATTAGGTTTTTATAGTCGACTACTCTGACGAGATGGTTGCCAAAAGAATGTGATACAAAATCTTCCAAATATTATGTATCAAAATTTGATGTTTTTGCGTCCATTGTATCTATTATTTATGTAAGAAAAAACTCAAACTCCAAAATTCACATTTATTGCTAAATAATAACTTTCAAAACCATCAACAAGGCCAAAGTAACAATGAACTGCCTTATGGGAAATGCTCCGCCGCCGATCGAAGGCATCGATTCAAGCTGCTGATCACCGGTACGATTTTGACAGAAAAGCAATTCGATTTTTAATGATCATTTACCTGGCACATCATATCCTTGCTGTGGAAGTGCTTAATTATTACTAAGATTCGATACGACAATTCACAATTCTATGTGATCTAATTTTAGTTTCTAAGCGTAATCGAAAAAAAAAACAAATCTTCATATCACATTTACTCTTGATGGTCTGAATTCTATAATGCTGGACGAAAACATAGGTTGGGGGACCATTTGGGCAGCACCCCCTATTCCCGCCCTCAACATTAATAGCTCGACCGCGTTCCAACCAAATGGCTTGATTTTTTGTACATCACTAGATATCGACAAAAACTAACCATGTACTAAAAAACAAGTAATTTGGTTGTAAAGCGATATAGTAATGAACGTTGCGTACGGGAATAGGGGGTGCTGCCCAAATGGTTCTCTACCCTACATACAAACATACAGAACCAATTCATTTTTAAATATACATAACACATGAAGTTTTTAGTGCTTATTGTTCATCAGATTGTTTATTTTTTGTATCATATTAAACACAGTAATTATTGATTTATTATTCATTCAAATTCATATTCACATTATGTCACTAGTTAAATCTTGAAATGAAATCAACTTAACCTACTATAACAATAACTATCTGGTTGTCTAATCCAATTGTACTTATCGTCGAACGTCATTCGATGTCATCGAGAGCCAAAGAGTGCTCACCCTGTTCGTTCTGACCATTGTGGTCCAGTTGTATCCAGTTCAATCAGTCAGTGACAGCGTTCTCCATTCAACTAGATTCAAACCTTCAATGAGTCAACAGCCAGGTCAATAGCGAAGATAGCACAACACCAATTGCATGCACGCTATTTCAGTCAACGAACGGCGGGGAACGATTGAACCCTGGCGAATGAGTAACAGTTAACTCTATTGAGCTCAATTGGACAAGGTCGGTTTCGATACGATGTCCAGTTTTGCCCTGTCATGTCGTTCTTGTACAAAGCAATATATTATCCCATTGAACGAGTATCCCGGTAGGTCCTTACTAACACTTGACTTTCAATAATGAATTTCGATTGTATACTTATTTATTTTCCCCCCAAGTGTAACAACTAACTAGCAGTAAATCGTATTTTGCAGACCGTCCCATGTGTCGCTGAAAGGGTGATAAATTTTAACAATGCCGCCCACGGCAGGCGTTGATGGAACCTCGTTAATCTTGCCCTTAATTTTCCGTTTCCTTTTTTTTTTCTCGGAACCCTTGAGTCCCATTTTTCTCGCGCCAAGTGCAAAATCTAGACATTTTGGTTGTAAAAAAAATACTTTGCCCCACCTAGCCACCATTTCGCAAGGCGCGTAATCCCGGCTCTAATCCAATATTTGCCCGAACACTCGCCGTATCATTAATAATTTACTGAGCAAATAAATTAGCACACACTTGGCCCAGTTGTAGCTCGCTGAAGCAAGCAGCAGCCACCTGCAAGTGCCTAAGTGCCTCATCTGTCCTGGATCGGGCGGGACCATCCGTACTTTACTTGTACCGATGTGTAAACATTTGCTGCTGTCGAGTGTTGGCTGGTAAACCCTCGATCTCCCATTCGGTCGGTGGCTCCTAACGCCACCGTGTCCGTGTGTCCCCAACCAAGCGTCTCCATGGACTTTTATTTTCCATTATCAAGCGCAACCGCCATCCAGTCCGGGGAGGGACAGCAGTTTTCTCAAAAGTGCGGTCGGCAGAATTTAGGGCTCTTGTGATGTTTGATGACATAATAAAGATTTGAGCATTTGACGACAGGATGGCTCAAGTTTTGAGTTGTAGAAATTGATATTTACAGGAAATCTTATTTCTATTATACTGATTACCATTGAATCCGAAGATGCTAAGCTTATTTATAATGATATAAACCAACTAACCAACCAACTAATTCTCATAATATCGTTTGTTGTCTCCTCAAGCCGCACTATGTGGATTACAGCCGCACCACCCTGGTAGGGTAGCCGATGGACTCGAGTGGTACAAATCGCAACAATCGTAAAACAAAAGAAAAGAGCAGACAGCAGTGTTATTGCTTTTGGTGTCAGCCACGCGTGGAAGCGGCGCGGTTGCGAAGGTGTGGATAGCCTATTGCTGTTTGGCAGCAGCAGCAGCAACGGCAGTTAGTAAATTGTAGGCAGGAACTACACAAGCCATGTATCAACAAGCCCGTGTGGTTGGTAGACAATTAATTTCCGTTGAAGCCCTGCCTGGTGGTGTGGAGACAGTAGTCAGCTGTTTGGATTGCTGTTTTAGCAGCGATTAGTGAGCTTTATCGCATACAGGTTGACTTCGGGTTGTAATTTCTAATTTACGATGTGTATTACATGGAACGACCGCTGACAGATAAGACACACGATGAGGATTTGAAATTGCTTCCAGTAGTCGATAGCGGAAAATTAACTTTGAGGCAAAGTTTGTTATCAGTTTAGTAATTGTATGTACGATAGAGTCCGTACGAACATAACAATAAACAGTATCACGAAAAATAGTGTGACATAAAAATTGACTAGCCTTTGAAGCTATGAACCAGCCAACACTTTGAAGCTAAAATAAAGCAATGGGTTGTCATGATTCGAACCCATAATTTTTTTTCTTGTATTTAATTCATGTGAAAGAAAATAAATAGAAGTGGTGAAATGACTTCCCGAAAGATGATAATCAGGTACAATTTATAGGATGCCACCGAGCTTGAATTGATTCGATTTCACCCGAAATGTTTTTTTTAACGAACATTAGTGAACAAAACCTAGGCAACGGGTGCTAAAATAATTTCGATTCCATACACGGTTGACCAAGATATGCAAAAAAAGTATTTATCGATATTGAAAACTGGTTGAAAACCACAAGGCCGGAAGTTGTTTTGCCGAAGATGTCATTTCGCCGAAAAACCATTAAGCCGAAACCCAACTGGCTGAATATCATTAGGATGAAAAACAGGCATTGCAATATCATCTGAGCACATGATATTGTCTTTGCTTAGGCAAAGATATGATCTCTAATCAAAGAGCAATCTGTACAGATATTTGAACATTGGTGATGATCCTGATAGCAAACGCAGCTCGGGGTTTGGAAACATTGTGAAGATGTTGCTACACTGAAGCACTGAAAAAAATGTTTCTCCATGACGAACATTGCACTTTGTTTATTGAGCAGATAAGATTAATATCTCATCATGTCATCAGTATCTTTGCTCAAAAGATCGACTGCTGGGATAGATTGTAATGCTAGGATAGATTGTAATGAAAATGTACTTTCGCCGGAATGGCCATATGGCTGAAAATGTCGTTTGGTCGAACAGGTCTTTCATAGTCTTTAAAACGTCGTCCAAAAGAGAGGCTCTTTTCGTTTATTTTCTCTTTCGGTTATTACATAGCAATACTATCATTTACATCGTATTTTTAGCACAGATCTGAAGAAAATACCTTTGTCTAGCGTGCTGAGGTGAACATATTGCAACAAATGCAAAACTAACCTAGATATTAGCAAAATAGAGCGTTATGAGAGAGAGTCTGATTTGAACATGCGACGTTTTCAAAAATCATGCTAGATTTGACCGAAATAGTCATCTGGACCAAAAAAAGATCATTTGGCCAAAAATTTCGTTTGACCTAAAAACCCTTTTGGTCGAAAGGATCGTTTGGCAGGATGGGCCATTTGGCCGAACGTGTCAACATTTTTGGCCCAGCTAATGACATTTCCCGGTTTTCGGTCCAATGTACACCTTTAGTTCGGTGGCTATAAGAATGGTTGGTTGACGATATGGAAGTGGTTGACCAATATTGATTCCCGGACACATTTCAAGAAACTCGATGAGGCAACTGCTATTCGTTTCAAAATTTTCTAATAAATAGATAGTCTCATTTGTCTAATTTGTTATATTGGAAAGCATAACGTTTCTCTTGATGGTAATTTTTCAATTCACGAATTGTCTCTTTTAAGTTTAATTTGAAAAATGGGAGGTATCTAAGAAGCAGACAGACGAAACATAAAGTGCAAAAATTGGATAGAAAGCGCTGGAAGATGAATCGTTTATATTTTTAACAGTGCACAGGTTGAAGAATTGATCACGCGATGCCTCTGTGCGGATGAATAAAAGTTCGTTAAAATCATTGTGTAAAAGAGTCTCAGAGTGAATCTTTTCTGCCTTCCTGTGGTTTTTGTGGATAATCAGAGGTAAACACGGTCTTCAATAGAAAAAAACCTGTCACTGTTTTTTCTTCCCTCTTCCTAACTGACTGCAGGGGCGTGGTCGGCGCCGTTTTTGATCATTTAATTATTTGAGTTACTGAAACATGCACACTGAGAATGCTTGAACAATCCCAGTCAATCATTCAGTTAATTTTTTGTGCAATCCCAAGTAACCATGAAGCTATATATATATTTTTGCAATTCCTGATCATAATACATGTTCGTCTTTGAATGCTAAAATGGCCTACTTTTCCATACCAACCAAATGGGTGCTTTAATGACCATTGTGCAACTCAAATGGGTTGCATAATATCCATTATAGCACTCATTTGGGTGCTATAATGAAAAACCAACATGAGAACAGTAGTTACATGACTTCATTTGCTGAATTTGCTTGGGTAAGTGTTCAAATAGTGTATTCTCTGCGTCGCGTCATAAATTAAATATTTTGATGGACATGAAATCATAATTTTCCAAATGGTAGTTCATCTATCGCTTCGTGGTTTGAAGAGCTATGCAGTGTGATACGATAACATAGAATCTGATAGTTCTCTGCAGCAACATGATTTATTCGCAGAATGATCATTTGGAGTAAATAAAACTGTAAAATTTGGTACATTTTTACCATAATGAAGCTCATTTTTCGTCATTGCAAAAAATAGCGTGTGCAACACGTTGCAAAACTCGATTTTTTCAGCACTCGTAGTATTTATCCAACTCGGCAACTCGTGCTGAAAAAATCATCTTTTTGCAACTAGTTGCACAAACTACTATTGTACATATTATAGCCATTAAAGTTCACAAACTAGGAAAATTCCCTTTTACTTCCGAAATAATGCTTCATTTTTTTGATATGTTGAAATAAAGCATACACACTTAATTTTTTCAACCGGTATCTCAGCAATTTGTTCAACTTTTACCGAGATTCGCACAGCCGAGCCCCACTAAACATGTTTTTCAGCATATAATTTGCCAAAACCCAGCTAACAAGCCTCATTATCAGATATCAGTTTTTATTTTGCTGGGCACACGGCTGTGCAGATTTTATCGAGCTGCAGAAATAAAAACTGAGTGTGTAAGTAATGCTGAACTAGTGTATCATTGCCTGACAGTTTATGAACAAATTCATCTTTACATCGTTAAAACCGATCTAATGCAATTAGCATTTAGTATGGTGATATGGGATTGAGTACATGGAATAATTAATGCTTGGTAGTTACTTGGAATGTCACTGATTCTGGTCAATCACGGAGTAGCAACCATAAATATGTGTAGCCAGTCAAAGCGAAGCTAAGCTCGAATAACCTTTTTCGTTTGATACAGATTCTCCACACTGACGAAACTAGCTTCTATCTGGATGACACCAAAAAATCGTTTACACCACTTCACTTTCAAAACCACTGTTCTCAATCTATGTTGGACAAACATGAAGCTTCATTCGTTTCACTTTTAAAAATATATTTTTCTCGGAAATTATAAACTTTTACTCCTCTGGTGTGAGCAAAAATGAACGAGTTCAAGATTTTTTTTTTCGTACGGAGACCTTGAAGGACAATAAATCACCCACTTTGAGCATGCTTACAGCGGCACACTAGGAGTTAACTTTCTGAAATCAGTATGGCGAAATGCATCTAAGGTTCGATTTCTCAGAATTAAGCATCTTCATCGAAAAAATATTCGGTAGGCGAAGTAGCGGACACCTTCCTACATAACCGGTACCAAAAAGTTTTTCATAAAAAGTGTCTAATATTGAGAAAACCCGCGTTAGATGTCTTTCGCCATACAAATTTCTGGTTATTAACTCGTGCTGGCTATTTTGCGCATACACCCAGGTTTTTTTACACTGTTGGATGTCATTAATTTCTCGGTTAACCTGTACCGTCATAGTTTTTTAAATACCTCCTGAATTTTCTTTGATTTTTTGTGAATTTTTTCGTGGGGTTAACTCATTGCTTCATTGACGCTGAAGGTCTTAAACGACCAAAACCAAACCGTGTAAAAAAAAACCTGGGTGACTCTCTCGGCCAAATGACCCTTTTGGCCGAATGACCCTTTCGGCCAAACGACTTTTTCGGTCAAATGACCCTTTCGGCCGAACGACCCTTTCGGCCTAATGACCCTTTCGGCCTAATGGTTTGTTCGGCCAAATAGTATATTCGGCCAAATAACCCTTTCCCTTCGACCAAATGACCCTTCTGTGTACATTATCTTATAACTGCTCAGAAACGGTAGCAATTAGGAAAAAATCACTGAATACCTTTTCCGTTTTTGAAAACCAACTAATTTTCAAAAAAATATTACTTTTTGTCCATAATTTCTCCATTATGACTCATATACAAGGAATGTAATTGTCGCTGAAAAATGCAAAAAACAAGCGACAAAAGAGAATAGCGATAACTCTTTGTCCTCATCTGCAGAGGAAAAAGACAATGTTGCGTTCCGTTTTATTTTCGACAAACATGGAGAGGAAATTGTTGTGAACTTTTCAAACTGCGATAACTTGTATATTTCAGAAGTAAAACATAAATCTTGTGAGCAGATGGTTAAGTTTATGTCCAAACATTGGTAACTGATACTTATTTAACCAAAAACATCACATCAAAACCGGCTAGTTCTCGAAATGCGCGGCAGGCGATCATTGTCCTATTCTGTTGCAGTTTTGGACAAACGCTTATTGCGAGTTGAGTTTGTCCCAACATTTACAAGAGAGGACAATGTCGTTGTCATTGGCATTGTTCGTATTTTACATTTCTTGCTCATATAGCAAAAAATACATATATTATCTGCTACAACATATCAAATAATAAAAAAATATTGAAAAATTCGTTTTTGAGAGCATCGTTTTTTAAGTTTTATTTTCAATGTTTGAACAATTTTCTTTCGCAGTGTGTATTTTTTGCACATAGCCCCAATAATTACCTAAAACTTTGCCGCAGACATCAAAACGATCGGACAAGCCGTTTTCAAGTTAAAGTTTTTTAAAATTCTCGAGGTGTTTTTCCTTAGGCCCTTGTCAAAAGTTAGGCTAGACTCAAAATGGCAAACCAATGATGCAAATTATGCTTTTTTATCACAAAGAAAAAAATATACAATGCAAAATTTCAGAGAAATAAAAAAACAATACAAAAATAAATAAAACACTTTAATAAAGTAAAAAAAAAAAACAAAAATAAATCGACCTTCGATTTCACAGAGAATTGCTCCTCTATACTTTCGACAGCGGGTCATTTGGTATAAAAGCCATTTGGCGTAACGGTCATTTGGCATATTTGTGAGCAGCGTCAAAAGTGAGGGTTATTGGGCATAACAAATATTTATAATTTTTTTGTTTTTGATGTTCACTGAGGCGCTTGCTCGAATTAAGAGAATGGTGTATGTGATCTCTTCTTTTAAAGTAGGCGCTCGTCCGGATTAACCCAATGTTGGATGTGATTCATTCTTTAGAAGTAGGCGCTGACCCGGGTTAATGCAATGATGGATGTGATCCCCCAGTCAACATTTTGGTACCTATAACTCTTGATATAGGTTATTATATAAGAACCAACTTAATCGTATATAATGCACAGATTGCCTATATACGTACCAAAGTGGAGGCGATATAGGTACATGCGAGTTTTATTTTACGATTTTTCCCGACATCAAAAGAACATTATTACGATTAAACATTAAAATATAGAAAATAAAAAAAATCTTATCAGCACCAAGTCTCGAACATGCGATCTTTAGATTTGCAGGCGGATACTCTACCACTGCACCATACTGCACATCTTAAAGTGAGATGGATTTTTGTTCAACATAAACTACACAATTTATATCTTTTCAACTGCTTGAAACGTCTACAATCCATTTGGACTGAAGTGGTTTCGATTGTATTACGATTCACGTAGGCATTCATTCGCACTGATATAGGATATTGCAAGGAATATAAGTCATTACGAGTTTTTAGTTACACAATTACGATTGATTTTCACTACGGTAAAAATAATCGTATACGATGCATTCAATACAACATTGTTCGACAATAATCTGACAAAGTTTGATATGGAATGCGATTTAGATTTTTGATGGACGCAAATGCGACTTTATTTGCTGTTTGTTATACGATATGTGGTTTACTGGGCCCTTCTTAAGCAGGCGCTTGTGCGGATTAAAGCAGTGGTGGATGTGATTTTTTCTATAAATTTCTTTTATGCTTGCCCGGAATTAGGCAATGTTAGATGGGAACCCTTATTTGAAAGTAGGCGCTTGCCCGCATTGAGGTAATGGAAATTAAGGCAATTGTGATGTGCCTTCTTTAAAAGTAAGAGTTTGCCCAGAATAAGGCATTGGTGGATGTGATTCGTTCTTGGATGTCGGCGTTTGCCTGTTATAAGCCAATGATGAATCTAATTACTTCATTTCAAAATAGGCGTTGGCCAGGAATAAGGCAAAGGTGGGTTTGATCCCTTCTTCAGAAGTAGGTGTTTGTCCAGCATCATGCAACGGGAAGTGAGATTTCTGTTTTGGAAGTGGCTGTTTGACTGGAATAAGACAATGATGAATGTGATCTCTTCCTCGAAGTAGTTCTGTCGTTTCATTTGTCCGTCCCTTCGAAAAATGTCTTCCATCATTTTAAATTTATCAGAAGGTATCCTCGATTTACTTTATCTATATGAAAAACTAGTCGACCCGGCAGACGTTGTCCTGCGTAGTAGGCGAAAATGCCCATGTGAAATTTCCATACGAATCCTAATTTTAGATTTTTACAATTTGCACAACCTTTCGCGTAATTTTCGCATGAGGAAATATCATATAAACCCGTCGGAAACGGTAACGAACATATCTGCTGAAGAAATGAAGAAAATCCATCCAGCCGTTTTCGAGTTATGCGGATACGAACACAGACCATTTAATTTTTATATATATAGATTACATAAATAACCCTTTCTCTTTCACAGTTCCAAATTATACAAAATGTCCGTTGCGCCAAATGACTCACTCTTGTCTTGCAGTTCAAAATTATGCCAAATGTCCCTTCTGTCAAATGGTCTTTATGCCAAATCACCTCATACCAAATGGCGTTATGCCAAATGATAATACTTTCAAGAGTCATTGCTGCACTCACTGAAGCAGTGGAGAAGGTCCCTTCAGCCGAATGCCACTTGGCCGAAGGCCACTAGGCCTAAAGTTATTTGGCCGAAATACCCTTTGGCCGAACAGACCATTAGGCCGAAAGTCATTTGGCCGAGCAGACCATTATGCCGAAAGGCATTTGACCGAACAAGTCATTCGGCCGAATAGGAGACGAGACGTCTCATTTCTCACTCTTCATTTCTCACTTTTCACTGTGAAAAGTGAGAAGGGCGAAGTGAGTAGTAAGGCTTCTTACTTCGCACTTCTCACTTTTTGCAGTGGGATATAAGAAATGAGAAATTAAAAGTGAGAAGCAAGAGGTCTCGTCTCCTATTCGGCCGAATGACTTGTTCTGTCAAATGACTAATTCGGACAACAGACCTATTCGCCAAATGACCTATTCGGCTAAATGACCTATACGGCCAAGTTACCTATTCGGGCATGTAATGTCCTTTTCGGCCATATGACTTATTCGGCCAAATGGGTTTTGGTATAATGGTTTATTCGGCCAAATGGCTTTCGGCTGAATGGGTTTCGGCCAAACGACTCTTCCCCATTTACACAACAACCAATGGACAAGTGGAGATTTTTTTACCTCTAGAAAAATTCCTCTTTGCGAATCGATCCCACACTCCATAGCACATGCGTCTAGACGACGATATTGATTGGAGAGATCTTATAAATTAAGATACCTGATTCGTTTAGCCCAATTAGACGTCTTTAACGATGAAATTAGCATTGGTGTAGCTACAGGGGGGCTAGGCTAACCTAGAATCAAGTTAGCCCCCCCTAGAATTCCTACGACTTTGCATGAGTATGGCACATAATCTAGCGCTCTGATCATATCTGGGCATAACTGCAAATAATGAATTCTTATCATCTATCTCTACACTGAGTTGAATATATTTTATCATGTTTTCTAACTTCGAAAAATTGATTTATCTTGGGTTATGAATGCTAAACACGAAGGATATGACGCTCCATTTATTCTCAGCCACACATATAATTGCTTAAGGTGAATTGCGTATTTTCTAAACGTGGTGTATTTATACGGTTTAATTCATGCTCTGTTTATGTGCATGATTTTCAACGCATAATTACATTGAGAAAACGATTACATGATCTGCATTTACATTAGTTTTATTGATTACATTACCAGTTAAAGTAATTTTTTTTTGCAGTGCAGGATGTTTTCGGGTGGGAAACATTCTAGAATCGTTGGGCATAGTGTATCCAATGTACTTGCCACACAATGTGCATACTCATGCAATGGCGGGCATGGAATAGCTCTCAATAAATACCCAAGTAACCATGAAGCTATATATGCTTGCAAATAATATAGCCATTAAAGTTGACTTAAAGTGGAAAAAGGCTCTTTTACGACCAAAATAATGCCTTATTTCTTTGACATGTTGGAATAAAACATATGTAATGCATCGCTGCATTCGTAACGCTGAACTAGTGTATCATTGCTTGACAGGCGATGAATAAATACAGCTTTACATCGGTAAAACTGATCTAATACAATTAGCATTTAATATGCTGATCTGTGATTGATTACATGCATTAATTAATACTTGGTGGTTGGGTAACTAAGGAAACGCTAATAGTACACTTAGTTGAAAAGCAGACCAAGTTCCAGTTGGAATGTAGAGCCATAAAAAAAGAAGAAGAAGACGTTTCTTAATCCATATCAGTTTAATAATATTCTAATCGTAACCTTCGAGCAGGCACGCTGCCTCTCGGAGGCACTAAATCATCAGTCGAAGTCCAGTCTGATGTATGGTTTTCTTCAGCGCCGCCCGGAAGCCCGCAGTAGTGAACCCCAACGTGGGTCGTTTCAACCTGGACGAAACAGAGCCCATGAGTTAATTTCTAAAAGAATAATGTGACTATATCCACTTTGATTCTCAATTGCAAACATGGCATTATTGATTGAATCCTGAAAATTGAGCGTAATTTACAAGATACTGAAAAAAGCGGAAAAATTTCAGAGGAATTGTGGAATCCTACGATGTTCAGAAATGTAGAATTTCCAAGAATCTGAGCGTTCAGCATCAAGTAGCTTTTTGACTTACTTGCGTTGATATTTTGTGCGTGAAAGTAAAACGGAAATAAATGCATAAAAAAAACAATTCTTGTGTACATATGTTGTAGAGTATTCTCAGTTATGGAGTTTAGAGATACTCAATACGATTTGTGATCAACTGAATCTACTTCTCGAAAACTTGGGTATTTTTTTATTGACGCTTGGTGAGATTTTCCAAAACTCAGGCAAAATATAAAAGCAACTTTCAAGTTCTGAATTACATGGAAACTTTCATAAATCATGTAAATCTGGATATCAGAAGTAACTAAGCTTTCTAGATCAGCTTATAAATAGGACCTGCGCTAAGATATTCTCTTTTCAAAAATGGCTCATCGTAAATATGAATACCCAATTAATGTCTTGTACTCACGTTGCGATGCTATGGAATATGATGATGAGTGGAAACTCCAATAAATCCGTAATCCGAAGAGATCGAAAACAACACATATGAGCGTTGCGATCAGATTCCCAACAAAATGGTATGCATAAAATTCGGTCCCAATCGCATCTCGTAGCAAATCCCATCAAAATTTATGTCACTCTATTTGCGAAATGAGTTCGCATGACACCGAAGTGGAAATTGCTTCTACCTAAAGCCAGGCTTGGCAACCAAATACATATACGATAATGGAAAAATTTCCTTGTTTTCCCTGCAGTCGGTCGGATCGGTATGATGCCGAACAATATTCAACAGGAGGTCCTCCTGCCAAAGTCGAGTCTACCGATACTCATACTCTGTGTCAAATGAAACGTATCGGCTTTCGCCCTGGAGTACTCCGGGGCATCGTTTGTGCCCGGAGATGTGTGTCGATCTCTTTCGAAAAGCCGACACTCAATGTTAATCACATCGAATCACTGTTCAAACGTTCACCCATCCGCAGCTAAGCCCACAAACAACATGAACTACGCAACACGACCCAACATCGGAAACAACCCTACTCCTGACGACTTCGACGACGATGTCGGATTGTTTGTCAAGCGGCGTTGCGTTGCGTTGCTTGCTGCTATCGGGCCGAGTTATTGTTCGACATGAGCGCTCAGACGGTTTGACGCCCGGTTTGAATGATAGCGGTTCCGGGTGAATCTCGATTGTTGTCAATATATGAGCCCATCCCAGTAATTACTACACTGTTTGTCGAGCATCGGAAGTATGAAGTTGAGGGAACAACCTGTGATTCAAGCTCAGATGGGACAAACTGTTGAACCACACGGATTCGTCTAGTGTTTCCGAATCCGTGGGGTGCGGCATAGTTTTTAAAAGCATTTTGTTCTTATGAGGGCTTTAGAGGCTCAGCGGTAAACGCGCGGCAACAAAGCAGACCATGCCGAAGGTAGATGGGTTCGAATCTGGGAAATTTCAGGGTGGCAAAAAGCAAAGAATACATTAACTATAACATGGCTTTGAAACGTCACACAATTATGGCGATGCTTTTGGTTTAATTATGTTTTTAATATTACATTTTCTCAATTAACTAGGGAGATTTACATTCTGATGTCTAAGATACGGAGCTATGAAATGTTCCACCTCCACCTTTTTCACGACCTTTATTTGGTAACATTTTACAATGTACTCTTATAATTTTCAAAAAATCTAAAGTTAAGCAGTAGAATAGTTCCAAACGAACAATAACGAGCGCATCTATCTCCCGGAGTTTCCCTTGCGAGCAAACCAATGTTCACTGCACAACATTATTTCATGTCTCGTCGACGTTGACATTGATTCAAGCTAGGCCAGGGACTCAAACCAGCAATCAAGTGTCTGCTGCCCGATTGGAATCAAAATTGTCAACTGTTGATGATAATTCTGACTCTCAGTATCATGCTGATGATGATGATGATCTGCCATCGAGGCTAGTCTGCGTCAGGTCGTATCTCAGTTGCTGCAGTCTATCCATGCTGCGGACGTAGCTAAATAGCGAGTGGGAGGTAGCAAATAGATCTGACCGTGTGGGCAAGTTAGGGGGCTTGTGTGCGTTTGAAGTGGCGTCGGACATTCATTTGATGACATACTTCGTGATATCAGCAGGCACAACAAGAAATGGCTGTGTATCATTCCGGGTCTACCAATGAAAAAAGGGCGATTGTAACTTTTCACAGGACGGACAAACAAGTTACATTTGAAGAGATACAACTCTTGCAACCATTGAATATGAAAGTGAACTGTTTGATTTTTAATCTAATGTGCCAACATTTAAGATATCGAATGAAAAAAAAATAATGTGCCAATTTCGTTAGATGGTATACGAAACTAATATACTTAAACAACTGTCTAAACGAGATCGCACAGGAACTCATGCCCGATTGCAAGCATGTCTCTTTGAATTATACCACCGAAAGCATCAATCGTATGAACAGTTAGGGCTCTGAATCATCGAAAAATCATAATCATAATCACAAAATTTGACAAAAATTTAGTTATTAGAAAAAACAGTGGGTAATGTCTGTTACATAACTGCGAGGTGGACGTAGGACTTTGTATATAAATAATCGACAATAACAGCCCAAACATTATTATTACAATTTTCGTGACCAAATTAGGAATAAATATCCTAAAATAAAGCTATTATCGAGTTTTCATCAAATGTTGGATTTTTTGTCATTGATAAAACATATGTAGAAAAACAAAGTGACTGAATGATCGTACCAAAGTACTAGTCCTAAATTTTATCACCCGAAATCCCGTGTCCCATCCTACTAACCCCGAGTCAACCGTGGGTGTTTCAGTTCCCATACTACTAATGGGACCCACACACGCTCCGATGTGTTGTACATCTTTGGCTCCGCCCCCAGGAAATTTGGTTGAGTCGGAGTAAAGTCGGATCGTCTGGTCTGTGGGCAAGTTGTACGACTGTCGGACGGACGGTTTCAAAGATGCAAAGTTGGTCGGATGAAATCAAAACAGTTTGATTTTGCTCCGAATTGTGGTGGGCGGAGTCAAATGTTGTACTACCAAGTTGCACTTCTGGAAGACTTCCAAGAGGAATACATGGAGGAACTCCTAGAGGAACCTCCGGAGCAATCCATTGAGGAACTTCCGAAGGAATTGTTCGGGGAAATTTTGGAGGAATTCCTAAAGGAACATCTAGAGGAATTCCAGGAAGCACTTTCTGTGGAATTCCTGGATGAACTTCCGCAGAAACTCCTGAAGGAGCTTCAGGAGGAATTCCTGTAGGAACTTTCGGAGGAGCTTCAGTAGAAATTTTTTGAGGAACTTCCGGAGGAACTCCTGGAGGAATTTTCTATGGAATTTCTGGAGTAACCTCTGGGGGAATCCCGGAAGGAACTACGGAGTAATTTACGAGGGAATTCTCGGAGTAACTTCCAGAAAAAATCCTGGAGGAACTTCCGGAGGAATTCCTGGAGGAACTTTCGGAGGATTTCCTGGAAAAACTTCCGGAGAAATCCCTGGAGGAACTTCCGGAGGAATTGCTGGAGAAGCTTATGGAGGAATTCCTGGAGGAACTTCATGAGGAAGTCCAGGAGGAACATCCTGAGGAATTCCTAGAGGAATTTCTAGAGAAATTCCGGGAGGAACTTCGGAATTCCTGGAGGAATTTCGGAATTCCGGGGGAAACTTCCGGACAAACCCGTAAGGGAACTTCCAGAGGAATTCCTGAAGGAACTTCCGGAGGATTTCCTGAAGCAATTTCCGGAGTTATTCCAGGAGGAATTTCCGGAGGAACTCCGTAAGGAACATCCGGAGGAACTTCCGATTGAATTCTGGGTTGAACTTTCGGAGCAATTCCTGGAGAAGCTTCCTGAAAAATTCCTGGAGGAACTTCCAGAGGATTTCCTGGAGGATTTTGCGAAGGAACTCCGGGAGGAGTTTCCGGAAGAACTCCGAGAGGAATTTCCGGAAGAACTCTGGGAGAAACATCTGGAGGAACTTCCGTTGGAATTAGAGGTAGAACTTCCGGAACAATTCCTGGAGAAGCTTCTTGAGGAATTGTGGGACGAAATTTCTGAGGAATTTCGTTATTTGGGGAGGAACTTCCGGAGAGATTCGCAAGGGAACGTTCGAAGGAATTCCACCGAGGATTTTCCAGAGGATTTCCTTGAGGAATTTGCGGAAGTACTCTGGGAGTAATTTCCGGAGGAACTCCGGGAGGGACATCCGGAGGAATTTCGGGAGAAACTTCCAGATGAATTCCGGGAGGAACTTTCGGAGGAATTCCAAAAAGAACTTTCGGAGGAATTTGGTGAGGAACTTGAAATTGGAACTTAGGAGGAATTCCGGGAGGAAAATCCGGAGGAATTCCAGGAGGAACTTTTCGAGAAATTCCGGGAGAAACTTCTGCAGGAATTCCAGGAGGAACTTCCGGTTGAATTCCGGGTGAAGCTTCCGGAGCAATGCTTGGAGGAACTTCCGGTGGAACTCCAGTAAGAACTCTCGGAGAAATTGCGGGAGGTACTTCGCGAGGAATTTCCTGAAGAATTCCTGGAGGAACTTCCGGAGGAATTCCTGCCAAGAACTTCCGGAGTTATTCCGGGAGGAACATCCGGAGGAATTACAGGTAGAACTTATGGAGGAATTCAGGGAAGAATCCCGGAAGGAACTTCCGGAAGAAATCCTGGACGAACTTTCGGAGGAATTCGGGGGAAACTTGAATTTGAAACTCTGGAGAAATTCCAGGAGGCACTTCCGGAGGAATTCCGGGAGGAACTACAGAATGAATTTTGGTAGGAACTTCTGGATCTCAGTAGGAATTCCGTGAGAAATTTCCTGAGGAATTCCGGGAGGAACTTCCGCAGGAATTCCAGAAGGAACTTCCGGTTGAATTCCGGGTGGAGCTTCCGGAGCAATCCTTGGAGGAACTTCCGGAGGAATTTCCAGAGGAATCCCGGGAGGAACTTCCGGAGGAACTTGCGGAGAACTGTCGGAAGAATTCTGGGAGGATTTTGAACTGCGAACTTCGGATTAATCCCGGGAGGCACTTCCGGAAGGATTCCGGGAAGAACTTCCGGAGAAATTTTGGGAGAAATTCCGGAGGAATTACGGGAAGAACTTATGGAGGAAGTCAGGGAAGAGCTTCCGGAGGAATTCTAGGAGGAACTTCAGGAGGAATTCTAGAAGGAACTTCCGGAGGAATTTCTAGAGGAATTTCCTAAGGAATTCCTGGAGGAACTTCCTAAGGGATTCTTGGAGGAACTTGATCTTGGAACAATTCAATTCTATTTTCTGGAGGAACTTCCGGGGCAATTACGAGAGGAACTTCCGAACAAATTCTGGAAGGAGCTTCCGAAGGAATTCAGGGAGGAATTTCCGAATAAATTCTGGGAGGAACGTATGGAGGAATTCAGGGAAAGCTTTCAGAGGATTTCAGGGAAGAACCTTCGGAAGCAACTTCCGAACGGAACTTTCGGAGAAATTTCTGTAGGAATTTCTGGAGGAACTCCAGAATAAACTTCCAGAGGAACTCCGGGAGAAACTTCTAGAAGAACTTCCGAAGGAACTTCCGGAGAAATTCCGGGATGAGCATCCGGAGGAATTCTTGTATAAACTGTGAAAATCCGATTCCAATACAATTCCATTCCACTTCCAATCCAATCACAATCAAATACAATTTCAACTCTAAACAAATTTCAATAGCATTCCAATCCATCGTCACTAAAATTTCAATAACATGCCATTCACTTTCCAATATAATTCAATTCAATCCACAACCAATCTAATTCTAATCCCATTCCAATTCAAATCCAATCTAATTGCACTCCAATCCAATTTCATTCCAATTCAATTCATCCAATTCAATATTCGTGAAAAAGCACATCCGCATATACAGAAAGAAAAGGACTAAATATTACGTTCCTTGGAGTTTTGGTTGTACCAACTGTTCGTCAGACGGTTGTACAAACTGAATTGGTCGCACACACTTGGGGGCAGGGAGTCAAAGTTGTACAACATGTCGAAGCGTGTGTGGGGCCCCTAACAATGTTGTCTCAAAAAAGAACACAATTTTATGCAGCGTACACACCATTCAAGCAGTTAGACGAACATTGACTCTGCCCAGAAGATATTTTAGTTACAAGATAAACATTGTCGCTGTCGTCGCTGTCCGGAATATCTTTTGCTGGTGAGGATAGGGAATCTAAATGTCAATGAAGGAAAAATACATACGATTTGACAGTTAGGTACCACACATGTTTCGGACAGCAGAACAAAGGGAACCGAAGCGACAATCTTTATCTGGTAACTAAAATAGTGCTGTCCAATGAGAGCTTGAAGTAGCTCGAAGTTTCTCCCTGTCCTGTTCATGCCCATTTGTTGACAAAAAAGAACGAGCAGGACGGGAACAACTTCGAGCTACTTCGAGCTGCTCATTGGACAGCACTAATATCTTTTCTCCGCCCCCAAGAAAACGCTTTGGTTGCTGCTTTGTTTGAACGTGTGTGAAGTTGTTCGAACAACCATTTGATAGTTGGCGACTCGGTTGGAAAAAAATACAACGGTTTGATTTTGGTTTGAGTTGTCGGGGGCGGAGTCAAGGTTCGCCGGACATGTTTGAGCGTTTGTAGTGAAGTTGCACAAACCCCTTAATATTTTTTTATGGTTGGTGCTTCAATCGTTCGTGTGTGATATTGTTGGTCGAATAAATTGATTGTTCGTGGAGCTGTTGGTAAAACTTTATGGATGTTTGAATAAACGAGAGGTGGAGTCAATGTTGGTCAAACTGCTTGACCGTGTGTACGTTCCATGATAGTTCGCTTGCCTGGCATGTTGGTCTGTACGAAGTGGAAAGTCCCGTTAGGAAATAGAAGCTAGCAGCGAGCAACAAGAGTAGAAAAAGAAGAAGCCCATCACGAACGCGTCGATGATGATGACGCTTTGGCTGACAAAGGAATGGGATACAAGACGCTCGCTGATTGGCCGACCAATCAGGAACGAGTGAAGATTCAAAATCAAGTATAAAAGAATAGTGCATTCGCTCGCAGATCTTTCAGTCTTTTTTAAACAATCACGCGGAATACATCGTCAGCATCGGCCCATACAAACAAACTTTTTCAAGGCTATAAGAGTTAAATAATTTTCTTCTCCTGGCGCTATCATTCGGACTTGGAGTCAAAGGGCGAAGGTACAGTCCCCATCCCCTGTTGAGCCTACTGATGATTCGTTCCAGGCAATCCTTCAGTGGGAATGTTATCATGGTCGAGGCTAATATTCCGTGACCAGACAGATACTTCCTGAAAAGTTTTTGATTATTTTTATTCGAGGTAGTTTTCTGTGTCGGTTTATGAAAAGGTGTTGCCAGGAAATGGAATACATCGCCGATATTTTATCAAAATTAGTTGACGTGAAAGATTTGGACATTTTATGTATCTTTAAAGGTATGGTCAAGTCCTACATCCGCTTCACGTTTATATCACAGATTTTACGCACTGTTCGTCTTTTGATATATTTTTTTCTGAATTGGTCACGGAAATTGTAATAATAATGTTTGGGCTGTTATCGTCGATTTTTTATAATCCAAAGTGCTGCGCCAATTTCGCGGCTATGTTACAGACATTAACCTCTGTTCGTTTTTAGGGACATTGACCCGAAAGGTCATTCATCCCTTATGACTCGCGCATGGCAGACACGGCTTCTTTTATACACAAAGAAAATCTTGCGGTGGACCCGAAGGTCCGTGACTTACATCATCATGATGTCCGTGTTAGAAATGCACGAACGGGATTGATTACATCTGAAATTTTTACTGGCTTTGACAAGAATTGAAATTTTCAATAGCCTATCATTGATAATCTTAAGTTTCAATTATATTTGCCAATTGTTCATCGAAGAGCAACGTATTGATAATGAATTAATAAAATTACAAAATATATAGAATTTCAAATAAAAACTATAAACAATTTAAAAAAATATTTGAAATTCAAACGCAGTAGGCAAACGAAGTGTTTGCATGCCTAATGTTATGCACAAATTTGAAAATCAATTGGATTGGAGTGGGAGAGATGGGATATCAGCAACGAGTTGGGACGAGGAATTTTGTGGAGAATGTACACACTCAGTTTTTATTTCTGCAGCTCGGCAAAAATCCGCACAGCCGTGCGCCAGCAAAATAAAAAACTGATATTCTGAATTATTTGCTGATTATTAGCAATTTTGACAGAAATCTCGGCAAAAAACATGTTTGCTGGGGCACGGCTGTGCGAATCTCGGTAAAAGTTCAATATTTTGCTGAGATCCCGGTAAAAAAATTAAATGTGTAGTTATTCTGAAAAATCCATCGGAAATGTAATAGCAACGTATTGACAATGAATTGATAAAATAACAAAAACTATAGAAAATCCAAAATTATAAACTATGTTGAAATATTTGAAATTCAATCGCAGTGGGCAAGTGAAGTGTTAGCAAGTAAATGTGCACAAATTTGAAAATCAATCGCAGTGGGCTGGCATCGCACAGCATTGCACTGCAAAAATTCCATACATTTTTATTGGCAAAAATCCATTAATTTCATTCATGATTGTTAGGTAATCATTAAGCTTATTTATTGTTTTATAATCATATCATTATGTTAAATTTATATTTAGCAGAAGAAGCATGTTATGTATTTTATCATTTGTTTCAGTTGTTTCATTGTTCATTTTGACATTTGTGGAAAAACAGGTAGGCATGCAGTATCAGCCAAATAATTCGCCAAAAGCGGCTTTTGAGCAGCACTAAAGCATAATTTAGGTCTTACTAGCATTGTAGCCAACTTTTTTATGCGACTATAAAACCGAAATAAAGCCGGTTTTAACGGCTTAGTGGTTACTTCCCAAGCACTAAAGCATAATTTAGGTCTTCTACAATGCTAGTAAGACCTAAATTATGCTTTAGTGCTGCTCAAAAGCCGCTTTTGGCGAATTATTTGGCTGATATACTGCATGCCCCTACCTATTTTTCCACGCCTATGCTAAAATGTCAAAATTTTTAGACGAGTAAGGAAGGAACAAAAAAAAATGAAACGAAAAATATTTATTTACATTTTAATTCATTCTTTCCTTTTTCTTCCCATTGGAGATTTGTTTCTTTTTGCTTATTACATTAATTACCGGATTTGAACGCTTGCTGTGTTTGGAAGAAGTATGTGGTTTCGGATGGTCGATGAGTTAGCCATCTGATCTACCTCAGAATTGAGCAGATATGTGTCTGGGAAGGGTTAATAAACAAAAGGATTCTATATTTGCCTACAATTCAAGGGCTGGGTAACATGAAAACGGAAACAAGAAAAATCTGTAATAACATTGAAGTTTTTGTATTTATCGGGGTATTTATGAATACATTCTTCAAGTAACGACTAATAAATATCGCTATAGACTAAATCTACAGCGTCTACAGCTTATGAATCAGTTATCTGGCATGCATACTCCATGCAATATGCTGCAGTTCTCTAAACAAATGGTGATTATATTACTGAATAGCATACATCACAGGTTTGAAAAAATCTCGAGTAAATGCGAGTAAAAGAGACAGGTTATGAAATTCTATGCGTTATTGTTGTTGATTTCACATAAACGTCAAAGATTGTAGCTCTAAATTGGCAATGATAGTTCCCTTATACGGCTTGTACCAACAGTGCTGGTCAGCATTTCTTCGAAGCGTTATATACCGATATACGGCTTCTTTTACTGCTTAAAGCTTATACTGCCAATAAGCACTTGAAAATCATATATACAGCTTTTAGGCACTGAAAAGCTGATATATGGTTAACATAAGGCTTATTAAAATGCTTAATGGTTACCTGGGTAGTTATAGGGTAAATCACTACTTGGGCCTATGGTTACGATTCCCGGCTCACTGCACATAAAACTTATGATTTATACTATTTGGAAGCCGTAGGTTTACGAATGATAATTTTTTAAAGTCTCACATTTATTTCGTACAATATTTAATATTTTTAACCATTAATTTCACTCCTAATTGAGCCAATTATAGAAAATAAAAATGTAGATATCTTCGTTTTTCGTTGTAACACCACTGAGCCGGAGTGAATCATTCTATTTGTACAAAACGGTATCTTAAAATAAACACATACCTGAAAATCGTCACAGTGAACGATACAATTATTGCTTAAAGCTGTTAACCACCACACAATAATGCTAAACTCACGCACTTCAAACCTTCCTATTTGTTCGTTTCACTAGAACTTATAAAAACGTATTAGAATACCTTTGAAAATCCTCGAACCGAACAAAAAATCCCCTCAGCCCGTGCTGCCAAAAGGCCAGGAATCTTTTCTAGTAGAGTAGAGTGGGGCAAGAGTGCGCGTGGGTTAAGAGTACGTTTTCGATTTTTTGAAGTAATAAAAAAAGATAAACTAGCAGCACTGCATCAGTTTGACAGGTATTCTGGCCAAATATTATCATGTGTAATTGTAAACGATTTGAATAAACAACAAGGGAGATATGGAGTTAGATAACTTTTTGGTCATTTTGCTAAAAATAATTGGATTTCCGCAACTAGTATTTCATTACCATATATACGTTCAATCAGGTGAACATTATACCATTTCGATAACCTATTGTATAGAGTACTTTATGGTACAGAACACCAATCCGGTTGGTTTTCCAAGAAGTCAAAACCATTACTTGAATAATTTTTGAGACTGTGGGGTAAAAGTACGCAGGAACCGGTGGGGCAAGAGTACGCATATGAATCTTCAAGTTATGATGTCAAACCCGTATCTCCGGCCGAAATAAGACTGCTTCCAAAGCGTAAAGATCCACAACTAAGAAAAAAGGGACAGAATCCGAAATTATCACAAGTTTTTAGGATAAGTTGAAGTAATTCGGTGTTAGAAAGGTCTTAGCGAACAAAGCACTGAAGCGAAATAATGAAATTGTATTAGGACTTGTTGTACACCTAAACATAGTACGAAAACACAATTTCATCTAAATGATGATTTCATTTAATCAAAAGAAAAATTCATAAATTACGCAACGTTTAGCTGGGAGGGGTTGTGAGATGTGTGACGATCCATATAATTTTTAGAGGATTCATACAAATAGTGTAAGATAGGGGGGGGAGAGGTGATGAAATAGCAAAATTTTACGTTACGTGATTGATAGACTTTCTTTAAGGAAAATGCCTTTGTATACGCCACGCGAAACCTGATATATATTTTTACCTCTGTAGTTTTTTGTATATATAAAAAAACAATGGTTTTTCGTATGAAAGTGCACATTTTTAGGACCCCCTCCCCCTTTAAGAGTTACGTAATCTTTAAATATTCCCTAATATATGCTCAATAAACATCAATTAAATGTTATTAACTCTTATTTGTGTTAATATATACTTAAAGCACATGATTGGATAAATGCGTACTTCATTCTCATTCGATGCGCACTTTTACCCCACCGGTGGGGTAAGAGTGCGTTTTTCACTTGTCTTGCAATAAGGGTTCTACTAAAACGAATCTCGATAATTTCAATATTTTTTCCACTGGGTAACATAAAGGAAGAGTATATGAATCATCGACACTGATTTGATATGCAGAAGCTTGCTTCATAAGGGCCAAATGATCGATTGAAAACTAAGTGCGTACTCTTGCCCCACTCTACTCTATGTATAAAATAATCCTTCATCGTTAAGAGGAGGACTGTTTTATACGATGACGCTATCATGTTATTTATAATTCTCTCGATTTCAAAAAGTGAAAAGTATTATTTTTGGATGTTTGAAAGGAATTTGGATGAGTGAATATATCTTCTCATCCAGATAAAGAATATTATGAATAATACCATTTGGCATCACGTTGTCGTGGAACGTACATATTTTTGTTTACGTCGCATTTTCTACCGTCTCTAGAGTGAATGAGAGATTTATATGTTGAGAGATTGAGTAAAAATCGCTTATGCTGGGAATCGAATTGATGTATGCTGGAAAAGCAATTGCAGTGACTGAAATACGTGCTACACCTCATAAGTTTAAATAAAAGTTTTTTCAAACGATGTTATGCAAGGATACCCCTTTTTAGCAGAATTGAACCCCATTACAGTGTTTCCATTTTCCATATGCCTGTAATGTTACACCAGACACACTTAAGAAAACAAATCCTGCCATACATAAACATATATCTGGGTTACCACAATAGCCTTTTCATTATTATTAAACTATATCTAAAAAATAGACTCGTTAATTTATCAATTAATATAATTATTTATCAATATCTTTTGGCATTGTGAAAAAGTTAATTGTCTTAATCGGGTTTGCTTCTGCTACGACAATAGAGGCTTGTTTGCAGCCGTTTGATCATTTATTCATCCACTTAGAACTCATTTGTTGATCAAAATTATTATCATATCAGGGGGGAAGGGGAATTTAATTTCTTTTTGCTCTTTTTTCGTTTCAGAGAGCGAGCAAAGGCGCTTAAACCTAGGCTATTAGCCAGGGCAAGGCTAATACCTTCGCCCCATCCGTGGAAAATCATCGGCAAGGATAATGTAGTGACATAAATTTCTTAGCAAAGTCACTCCCAACTGTAGTGGTAGCAATGAGGTTATTTAAAAAATATTAAGAAATTAAAGTTAAGCAAAATTCAATATTATTTTAATGTTATACATCTTTGCATATCGCAAATTCTTGAACATGCGATGTAACCAAGTTATGAAAGCTAAGTGCGTATTGCTTACAATTCGCCAAAATGTAGGCAATTATATTGCAACTAATGAACTTGAAGGCATCAATGGTAAGACATGGCAACAAGGTATGAATGGCACGAATGGAGTGTTAACTCATCACTAATGGACCATGTCTCATATGTCCATAGATATGAGTAAAAAAGGTAAGAATGTTTCGAATTTTTGGCCGATGTGTTGGAACGCATCGAAGGTGGGACGTAACTACCATAGCGTAGTGCCCATTCCTGGACCAGGACCTACAGGAGTAGGTCCAAGCGGCGGAGGACCTACAGGAGTAGATCCAAGCGGCGGAGGACCTACAGGAGTAGGTCCGTGTTCCCGGTGGCATTGGTAGGCAGCGGGTAAGCGGGTGGCACCGCCCCTGCTGGTCGAAATGTCGCCGGAGGTAGCAGTTCCCGATGACGATTAAGTCAGAGTGCGGGTAGAACTGCTCTCTACTTAAATTGTCGTTCGGAGGTAGCAGCATTAGATCCGATGATGAGCTTTGGTTGGTCTGGTCGCGACAATGGCGCAAAAGGTAGGCTTGGTAGGCTCTCCGGTGGAAATAGACGGAGAGCCGAGGAAAAGATAAGACTCCGGTTGAGGAAGACGGAGATCTGAATAAAGATAAAGATGGCTCTCCGGTGGAGATAGACGGAGAGCCGAAGAAAAGATAAGACTCCGCTTGAGGAAGACGGAGGTCTGAATAAAGACAAAGATGGCTCTCCGGAGGAGGTGGTCGGAGAGTCGAAAAAAAAGAAGACTCCGGTGGTGGAAGACGGAAGTCTAAGAATAAAGAAGGCACCTTCGAATGAATTGTTTAAATTTGGATTGGTCGTAAAAGATCTGGAATGAGCTTCGGAAATGATTTAGACTGGAATGGGAGTAAATTAGATATATATTTACATGGATTGGATTCAGATAAAATTAAAACAGATTTGAATGGATTTGGTTGTGATTGAATTAGGATTTACAACATGGTTAGCCTAACCAGTGATCGTTTCCAAATTATCCATAGGGATTCTATGAGCCTGGCAAGCTCGTGAATTCGGATTCTCATGTTTAGTGTGGAAATGTTTTCAATAATTAGGCTTGTCCATGAATTAATCTGATTATCTGGATATGAATCGTAACTGATTCGTACTTAGTCGAAAGGATTTGGATCGAATTCGGATTGAGCTGATTGCATTCGAATATAAAATTGATTTCGGATTGGATGTGGAATAGATTTGTATTGAACTTAAAATTGAATTTAAACTGAATTCGGATAAGGTTTGAACTGAATTAAGGATTGATTTTGGAATTGTTTGATCGCGATCTTTTGTATTTTAATGTATTTAGTATTGATTTACGATTGAGATGGATTTGAATGGATGGTAACTTAGCCTTAGCCTAGTTTTGATTGAATTTGAAATTGATTTAGATTGCATGTGGACTGGATTTGTATTGTAATTAGATTGGATTAAGATTGAATTAAGTCGAACTTAGTTGTAGTTTTGTTTAATTTGAATTGGAATATATACCGCAGGAGGTCTGAATAAAGATAAAGATAGCTCTACGGTAGAGAAATAAAATAAGAAGACTCCGGTGGTGGAAGATGGAAGTCTAAGAATAAAGACAGCCCAACGAAGATAGACGGGTTTTGAAAAGAGTTTAGAATTAGATTTTAAATATGGTCCTTATCGAAATCAGGCAAAGATTTGATATGGAGACATATGTTTGGATTCAAAAAGAGTATTGTATTCGGTTTTTATATTCTTTTAAAAATTATACCGCTATTTGAGTTGGAAAACAAAATCATTTTGATTAGAAGCAAATTACAAACGATTTTAATAACTCTCTTAGATATCGAATACATGTGATACTTTGCACTGGATTCAGATAAGATACGGATTAGATTGGAATTGGACATGGATTGAGTTTGATTGGTTTTGGAATGGACTTGGAATAGAGAGGGATTTGGTGTGCATGGATTTGGATTGGATTAGATTTGAATTGGATTGCATTGGATCTGGATTGGATTCAAATTGGAGTTGGATTGAATTTGAATTGGATTGTATTTAGATTGCATTGAACGTGGAATAGATATGAATTTTATTGTATCTGGAATGGATTTGGATTGTATTTGCATTGAAATCGGTCCAATATAATTCTATTTGGATTGGAGTAGATTGGATTTAAAGTGGATGAAGATTGGAATGAAATTGGAATCGATTTGAAAAGGATTTGTATTTGGACTGTAATTGCAGTGAAATCGGATTGGATTTTCATTAGATTAAATTTGGATTCGAGTTGATTGGATTTGGATTGGATTTGAACTGGATTCGAAATAGATCTGGAATGGATTGGATTGGATTTGGATTGGATTTGGATTAGATTAGAATTGGACTTGGATTTGGATTGGATATAAATTGAATTGGATTGGATTTAGATTTGCATTGAATATGGATTGGATTTGTTTTGCATTTGGGATTGGAGTTAAATTTAATTTGAATTGGATTTGGATTTGCATTGCGTGTGGTTTGGATTTGGATTGAACTCCAATTGGATATGGATTAGATTTGGAGTGGAGTTGAACCAATTTTGGATTTGGATTGGAATTGTATTGAATTAGCAATGAAATTGGATTGGATTTAATCAAATTTGGATTGAAATGGGATAGCATTTTGATTGGATTAAATTTGGAATATACTCAAATATGATTTTTATTTGGATTGGATTTAGTTTGTATTTGCATTGAAACTGTACTGGATTTGGATTAAATTTGGATTGGATTCGAATGGGATTTGGATTGGAGTTGGACTTGATTTGTATTCGATTTGGACTGGATTAGATTTTGGATGTGAATAGGATTTTGAATGGATTTGGTTTAGATTGAATTTGGATTAGATTTGTATTGAATTCCTATTGGATTAGAATTGGACTTGGAGTTGAGGTTGGACTAGATTAGATTTAAATTGCATTTGGATTGGATTGAATTTGCAATAGATTTGAATTGGATTGGATGTGGTTTGAATTGTGATTGAATTTGGATTGGATGTGGATTGGATTTGGATTTGGATTGGATTGGATTTTGATTGGGTTTGGATATGATTTGCATTAGGGCCCTCCTTAGCCGTGCGGTAAGACGCGCGGCTACAAAGCAAGACCATGCTGAGGGTGGCTGGGTTCGATTCCCGGTGCCGGTCTAGGCAATTTTCGGATTGGAAATTGTCTCGACTTCCCTGGGCATAAAAGTATCATCGTGTTAGCCTCATGATATACGAATGCAAAAATGGTAACCTGGCTCAGAAACCTCGCAGTTAATAACTGTGGAAGTGCTTAATGAACACTAAGCTGTGAGGCGGCTCTGTCCCAGTGTGGGTATGTAATGCCAATAAGAAGAAGAAGAAGAAGAAGAAGAATGATTTGCATTAGATTGAATTTTGATTAGGTTTGGATATGATTAGATTGAATTTGATTTAATTTGATAAAGATTTGGATGGGATTCGAATTGAATTTTGATTGGAATTGGATTAGATTAGATTTGGATTGGATTTGGATTTGATCCGGATTTGACTTTGGATAGATTTGTAATTGGATTGGATTTAGTTTGAATTGTATTTGGACTGAATTTCGATTTGGGTTGAAATGATATTTGATTTGTATTAGATTAGCGTTGATCTGTTGGTTTTTTATTGGATTTGGTATAGGCTTCGAATAAGTGAAGGTATTCTATCCTAATTAGAATACCAATTGAATAAATATTAAAAAAAATTAAATCCCATGTTGTACAATGTTGGATGTTGAAAACGTTTGAAAATGAAATGCTAATAAGTTGGATCCTGAAGATCCTAAAATAAATAATAACATAGAAATTATATTTAAATGTACATTTGACAACACTGTCACATCTTAGAGAGTAGAGGTGAGCGGGATTGTAGTGGTAGCAATGAGGTTATTTAAAAAATATTAAGAAATTAAAGTTAAGCAAAATTCAATATTATTTTAATGTTATACATCTTTGCATATCGCAAATTCTTGAACATGCGATGTAACCAAGTTATGAAAGCTAAGTGCGTATTGCTTACAATTCGCCAAAATGTAGGCAATTATATTGCAACTAATGAACTTGAAGGCATCAATGGTAAGACATGGCAACAAGGTATGAATGGCACGAATGGAGTGTTAACTCATCACTAATGAACCATGCCTCATATGTCCATAGATATGAGTAAAAAAGGTAAGAATGTTTCGAATTTTTGGCCGATGTGTTGGAACGCATCGAAGGTGGGACGTAACTACCATAGCGTAGTGCCCATTCCTGGACCAGGACCTACAGGAGTAGGTCCAAGCGGCGGAGGACCTACAGGAGTAGATCCAAGCGGCGGAGGACCTACAGGAGTAGGTCCGTGTTCCCGGTGGCATTGGTAGGCAGCGGGTAAGCGGGTGGCACCGCCCCTGCTGGTCGAAATGTCGCCGGAGGTAGCAGTTCCCGATGACGATTAAGTCAGAGAGCGGGTAGAACTGCTCTCTACTTAAATTGTCGTTCGGAGGTAGCAGCATTAGCTCCGATGAGGAGCTTTGGTTGGTCTGGTCGCGACACCAACGTATTTCCACAAATTTTCTATCATTTGCTTATAATGATACTCCTAAACCACATACCCTACCCACCATCCAATTCCTTGACATCTATGAGGGCGTCGGTGAGTCGCTGGCCTCTCGTTAAGTAGATGTCATATCATCATTTCCTTCCCTTTCCTAGTAACGGAGAAGATGGGCGTGGCCGGCAATGATAGCTTTCATGTTTTATCATTTTGGACCCTCAATTGGATTTCCATTGAATCCCAAATGGAAATCCATAAGCAATTGGGGTAAGAAAGGTAAAGAATATACATGACAACTATCAGTATGCAATCTACGAAATACTCCGTTACAACGCAACGCAACGCAACGCAACACTTCATTACATCTGTCCAATTACAAAAAATTGAGAACAAATTATATTTTCTTGAATTGTTGAGACAAGTTTTTATATAGACGAGTAATGAGAGATCAAGTCTCCTCAAATTGAGGCAACAACTCAAAATCCAAAAATCCTGAAATTGTGGTGGAATGTTGGCATTTTTATCAATGAAGATCATTCAGCATATTTATGGATTTGTGCTGTGAAATGATAGCATATGGTCATTATTGGGAGAAGTTGTTCAAATTTTGCGTGGCCAATAAAAACATATTTAGGAGGAACGAAACACAGTAAATACCCAAGTAACCAAAAGTTCCTTTAAGAGTACGTTTTACGCTTAAGCAGCTCTGTAAAGCTGATTAAGCGAAAAACGTACTCTTAAAGGAACTTTTGGTTACTTGGGTAAGGTTGTCAATCAAAAAAATAACTCGTCATAAAACGATCATCTGCCTAGAGGAGCTATTATAAACATACGGTATAACAATACTCAGGGTGTCTACTCATCTGTAAAAACAAAATTCCCTGATTTTTCCAGGTTTTTCCCAGGTGTTTTACATTAATTTCCAGGTAAAAACAAACGTGCCATATATAGATTTTAGCAGCAAAATAATTAACTCAAAAAAGTGAATATTGCGAAAAATAGTTTTTTAAAGAATTTTTTGGTGGCCTCACAAAAACAATGTTGTAATATACTTAAGAAATTTCACCAGCAGTTCCTTTGCAAGTTTACGCAGAAATTGCTTCAGCCATTCAATCAAAATTCCTTCAGGAATCCCATAGGAAATTCCTCCAGGTATTCCTTTGAAAATTTCTCCATAGATTCCAACGGAAAATCCTCCGGATTTTGAGGTTTGCTTCAGAACTTCCTCCAGGATTTAATTTCTTTGTTAAAACTCAAGATAACATCTCAAGGAATTGTTCCGGAAATTCCTTTAGAGATGCATTTGGCGATTCGTTTACATTTTTTTATGAATTCCTTTAGGTGTTTGTTCAAAAATGTCTTGTGAAAATCCCGCGGAAATGTGATTAACCCCACGGAAATTTTACTCAATATCAGTCCAAAACAGGACTATTCAAAACTGTGAATAGTCTTGCAAGCAAATAGTTTTTAAAGACACTGGAAGTGAATGAAACATGGCTATCACTCATATAATATATAAATACCTTTATAAAATACTTTGCAGATTTCTTCAGATATTCTTCTGAATTTTTTTTTAGGAATTTCATTGGAAATTCAATTAAGTTTTCTTCCGGAAATTTCTTAGCTGTTTTTTTATAAAGAAACTTAAGAAAACTTCTTAAGGAAATGTTCCGGAAATATGTTTGGGAATTTCTTCAGGAAATCCTTCAGAACTTCTTATGAAAACTGCTTCAAGAAATGTGTTGATGCAAAAATATGAGATTGCTGGATCCTCAGGAACTCATTCAGAAGTACCTTTAGAAAAATGTAGTTTTTCTGGATATTTTGCTTTTAAGAATTTTTTGGAAATCCTTCGAGAATACCTTTAGAAACTTTTTTGAAAATCCAATTGGGATTCCTTCGGCTATTCTTTCAAGAATACCTTAAGGTCACTCCTGACGGAATCCAAGTTTCAAAGTGCTCGCGTTTTCGGGGGCACACCACTTGATACGGAGGCGGCGCACAACTGTCATTTTTGTTGACTTAGCTTTGCTGCGTCGCAGCATGCGTGCAATAATAAAAATGACAGTTGTGCGTAGCTTCCGTCTCGAGTGGTGTGCCCTCGAAAACGCGAGCGCTTTGAAACTTGGATTCCATCAGGAGTGACCTTAAGCAAAAATCCTAATGCATACCAATTTATGAATTGTGACGTAAAACACCTTCAATTAGCTACTGGTGAAATGCCAATAAGAGCAGCCAGTTAAATGGCTGGCGAAGTTTTAGAACGATCATTTTTCCAAGATCTGTAATTTCATTTCTGCCATGAACAAAGCATCATCAAATGGTTACATAGAGCTTTATAAAAAAAATCTTGGTTTCAATAGTTTCAAAATAGTTGAAAATAGTGACTTTTTGCGAGAAAAAGTGACTTTAGTGACTTGAGGTCGAAAAAAGAGACTTTTTAGTGACTAGTCCGAAAAAAGTGACCAAGTCACTAAAAAGTGACCCGCTACCAGGCCTGTAATAAGTGCACACATAACCACTCTCCACGCGAAGTACAAATATAATCTATAATCAAATAAAATGTATGTTTGGTCTCTAATATGCAACTATTGAATTTATGTGTGGGTACAAATGGCATATATTTGGGTCGCCAAATTGCAAAAATTTATGTGTGCGACAAATATATTCAATATAAAGAATTTTCTCGGTGTGGATGTCCCATTCACGTCGAAACAAAGATTATTCGGTATTTGTTTCTTGAGGCGTGAACACGCAGTTTGTTTGCAAGTGCCCAACGCTTATTTTTAACGAAAAAAGAAAATTGAGTGACGGATTGGTTTGGCTACGACACAGCCTAGAACATTATCCGATTTGTACACATTTGCAAACATGCGATAGATCCTATATCAGTAGTAGTTGAATTAGTAGACCAATTGGTCAGAGCTCCAGAACAATTGTGAGAACCTAGAATATTTTATTTGGACATATTTGATAAGTAAATTATACGCAAGGGCTTCGTGAACTCGCATGGACATGATAGGGTAATATCATTTTTGTACCAGGCGTTTTTGACCTGGTAGACCAATTGGACTGAACCTACCTATTTGATTCATAAATCATATTACGAATTACAAAACAAAAATTTGAAATTGCAACCTAATTTTCGGATTGGCTTTCAGTCACTGCGTTGACAATTTTAGTTCATCGCCAACGTTTCGATCCGACGGGATCTTCTTCGAGTCTCAATGCCAGTCGAAAAAAAAGCAGCGGTAATTAAAAAATTGACTGCCATCGAGCCCTGAAGAAGAACCCATCCCCAAATCGAATCGTTAGTATTAGCATTAGCATTGTTACGGTGTATTCGTAGATTGGACACTAGTGATACTCAAGTGTTACTTTTGAGAGCATTATCTAGAATACTATCAGAAATCAAGAAGAGGAGTGGTCCTTGATTTCAGTCTTAGACAAAAATAACAAAAGCATGCGAATTACTACTCCTGGTCACGCCCATCTTCACCGTAACTAGGGAGAGGAATGAAGTGTTGATGTGGTACTTACTTAACGAGAGGCCATCGACTTAGCGACACCCTCATAAATACCACGGAGTTGGATAATCAGGAAGGTATTCGTTGGGTCAGGATTTGCCTGTAGCTGGCAATGTAACCGTGGTTAAGATCTACCCCGTAACACACAACGTAAAGGTGACTACCCAACGTTACGGGTAGACCCCATCCCCAAATCGAAACGTTGGCGATGAAGTAAAATTGTCAACGCTATTACCCGTGACTGAAAGCCAATCCGAAAATTTAGTAAATGAAACATTTTTCTATTATAACATTAACTGTTATAACCATTATAACCTCTGGAAATTCAGTGCTTCTTAAGTCACATTTTAAATTGTTGATGTTTGACTAATTTACTATTTGATCATTCGTTTGCTATATGTAGCATAATATACCATTCCATCAACATTAAAAGGTTAAACGGCGTTAAAAGGGAATAATATTTCAATGAATATTATCTGAATGCAGTCTATGCAATCCAAGATATCGCTTATCAGAGCTTTCTCAAAGTACCTTACGGAATACAATAAATAATTCAACCAAATAAGTCTGACAGTTGTTACAAGCTTCACGCTCTCATGTCATGTTCAACTTAGTCCAATATGCAAATACACCTATCTCTCCGCCACTTCTCCCTGTCGACTGTCAGCTTTAGTTAGCAAACATGCCATGTTGCTCAACCAGCTCATAATTGTCAACGCACCGGATGAACATGACAACCCTTCGAAATATCATCCCCGTTCTTAAGTAGATTCACAAGTGTGGCATTGTGTTCAACGCCTATCGCAACTCCCAGTGGCACATCGACAAATAAATAAAACCCGAACCAACAACCCGGCCACTTCCTACCCGGAATAGGGCCGAAGATGTGGCGTTTCCATAATAAACAGCCTCACCCGTGTGAGTGGGCATAACAGGAGCTTCACTTGCTGGCTGATGGTGCCGTTACTATGCCATACAAAGCCGGTGGCATATGTTGCGTGAGGGTACAGATTTCCAACCAACAAATCTTCTCGTCAGAATGTTTTCCACCAAACGCGAAAACATAATGCCCCGAAGGCGCTCTGTTACCTAAGATATAGGTAAATTTTGAGTCGGCTTCAAGATTTATAGACCTATAGAAGCTGTTCGTCGGCGTACGCGGCATCCGGTGAACATGTATGAAATGGATTCTGAAGAATGACGACGACGTACCAGTTTCCACATTGCGTGGCTTAAGTTTTCACGTAAGAGACAGTCGTATGAAATATTTATTTCCGAAGGTTTTGTGTCTGACGTCTGGCATTCTTCATTTGAAATACCTGCTAGGGATGCTGTTCCTGGATTTAAGCGCTATGTGGCGCTATTCTTTTGTTTAATATTATCATTTTTCAGCACTAGGTAATCGTGCATGATAACGAATAGAAACGGATATAACGAATCCGAATTTTTCTGTTCACCGAAACGACTATTATTGGAGCTGTGCCATTGATAATGGAGAAGGTACCCTACTTGAAGATTGACTAAAAAGACATTTTATCTCATGTGTCGCCAGGATGCGAGCGTACATGAACTATTTGATGTGAAAATAAAACCGTTATTCGGAGGCAATCAGCCGGATAAAATTGATCGTCCTATGGCATCGAAACGAATTTATGTTTGGTGACACTAAAACACTTTTGCAGCTGCCAGCCTCGGGCTGAAAGTCTTCTTAATAAAGACAAAAAAAAACTTTTGCAGCTATGAACATTCAGTGGCATGGCGAACTAATGGCACCTATCAGAAGGTTTAAGCTGTACAATATTAAAGCAATTGATGGTTCAATCAAAAGACTACTGAATGAAAAGGAAATTTAAAGAGTGGTGTGACATGTGCATCCAACATGTCATTCCTATCCTCATAGGTTAGCAGCAGTTATATCCAGCAGACCTCACCAGTGGGAACATGCTGCGATTGTAATTTACCGTCGTAGGCATTCAACCATCAGTTCATTGCCTGCCCAAAATTGTCAGCACTTATGGCAACGGCCAGTGTGTGTCGTATAGTAATTTATTGAACCATTCTGTTGCCCTGCATAGGCATGAATTTTCGAGTATTCTATCTTTCTCTCTTTCGCATGGACAACGATCACTGATTGGTGATCGTGTACATATCGTTTACATAGATCGGTACTGCAAGTGCCTCCAGTAGGACTTTGAAACATATAAGTTTAAAATAAAGATTCATTCGGAAACCAACATTAAACCAATGTGGTTCAAATGATCCAACATATCACTGCCAAGAGAAGAGTAATGATCAATTAGTTACATGGCGACCGTGACAGGACTCGAACCTGCAATCTTCGGATAACGGTACTGATAAAGCTACTGATCTACACTCAGTTTTTGCTTCCGCAGCTGGTTAATTTTTTCATTGATTTGCTGGTCAAAAAATAAATGTAATTAACTGCCTGTAGTGATTTCTTCAGCCATCGTATCGTTTATCCAATTTGGCAAGCCTTGTGGGAAAAACCTTCGAGCAAAAAAGCAATAATTTTTGAGATCAAGAACATTATTAGTTCTGTAATAGAAACCTGAACCGCAATCGTAATATGTAGGGCTGGGGCTAGGGCTGGAAGTCTCCTTAATAAAAGTAATAAAAAAAACTTCTAATATTGTAATAAACATTGAGTATTTTAATGTTAATATTTCCATGTTAGAAATGGTAGATGGATCTAAATACAGGAATTTGGCAGAAGGAAGGACATGAGATCTATACCATCACAAAAATTGCCCTCCGCTGGCTTTTAATCCACTTCTATAAATCATTACTCATGCCTGCCCGTATCCTGCCCGTATCGTATGCATTGCGCACCCACGGGGCAAAATGACCTCACATGGTCGGGGTTCTGCCAAATCACACTAAGCGCACTAAGCGCCGATGAAAAATTTCCATGTTTTTGCCAAAGTTCTCGTGTAACAGATTCAATTGATAAGAAATCGCATTGGACATCGTTCAACGCCATAACTGAGGATATCCTACAACCAATGTACGCATGAATTGACAAAAATACTTTCCGTTTTCCTTTTGCGAACAAAATATCACAAGTCAGTTAAAAATCCGCTTGGTGCGGTTTGGCTGAACCCCGACCACATATAAAATCACTCATATAATCTTCTGTAGGACAAAGCAAGACCATGCTGAGGGTGGCTGGGTTCGATTCCCGGTGCCGGTCTAGGCAATTTTCGGATTGGAAATTGTCTCGACTTCCCTGGGCATAAAAGTATCATCGTGCTAGATATACGAATGCAAAAATGGTAACCTGGCTTAGAAACCTCGCAGTTAATAACTGTGGAAGTGCTTAGTGAACACTAAGCTGCGAGGCGACTCTGTCCCAGTGTGGAGATGTAATGCCAATAAGAAGAAGAAGATCTTTACTGATGAATAAAAACATCAGTCTCTCGTTTCTTACCACGGCATCCAAGCATGGCTTTGTTTTCCATCGGTAGGAATCGCTAATATTATTGTCATTCGACAACTCACGTATCTGTGAAAAGATATGTTTTCATTTTTTTGCACCAAACTCATCCATAATTCTTTGGATTGGCAACGATTTTGGTAAAACCGATAGCCTGTTGAACAGAATGTTTTGCGCTCACGGTTGACCTTGTAAGACGCTTTACTGAGGTGATATTATAATTTTTATTCAAATACATTTGTTTCTAACCTGAGAAGTGGCAGACATTATTGATGCTGCCAATAGAGTCCCGTAATTAAAACAGTTTTTGCTTAACTAAGGGGATTGTTACCGTGGTCGAGGCTAATATTCCGACAATTCCACCGCTACCCGTTCGTGACCAGACAGATACTTCCTGAAAAGTTTTTGATTATTTTTATTCGACGTAGTTTTCTGTGTCGGTTTATGAAAAGGTGTTGCCAAGAAATGGTATCTTGATTATTATTTTATCTAAAGGATTGTTCCACAATTCCAGGAGGACGCATTTTTAACGTATGTAGAAGGCATGACATCAATAGACACAATCACAAGACAAAGGTAAAGTATTTAAATGGGTTTTGCCATTCTTTGCTCTGAAGGTCTTTTTTTGTCACTTTTTCTGTTATGTTGCGAAGTTTCGATGAAGATCGTTTTTCTTGAGACCTTCTAAATTACTTTACTCACACTTGATCCTCGTGTCCAACAATTTTTGTACTCGCGAAATGTCTGTTTAACTTCCGTTGCGGTAATTTTGGTCCTACTTATGGAGAAAAATTCGCAACAACTTGTTTTGCTGAAGCTGACAAACCACTATGGGGAAAAGGGTTGCCATTAATGGAAAAATTGACTATCTTCGATTTATTTAATTTATGTATCCTATTATGAAAGTATATACCATAGAGCTTGAGCTTGATTGACTGCTCGTAGTTGCTACTCCATTATGACCAGATCAGCTGTTATTGCACAGGGAACCAACAGATGTCTGCTTGGGACTAGCACACATCTTCAATGTACAAGTACTGGTGATCTCATTTGCTAGGTCATACTGGTGCCTGCCACGTCAGAATGCAAGTCAATGTAGGGAAGGGTGAGGAAATGATGATGCAATCACTCGCCCACTGGAGGCCGAATATACCTCTGCACTTGCCACGAGTTCATGCGGAATTTGTTGAAATTTTTGGGTTAGGTTCGAGAGGCAGAGGTCCGTCTTGGTTAACGAGCTGCCAATGTGATAGATAGGAGAAAGCAACTGATGGAATTTCTAATTGGATATAGGAAACTAGCTTTTTTTATAGTTTATTTCCAATTCTAGCAGATTACTGTTAGAATATTCAAGTTGAATATGAGAAATATAGAAGAAAGATACAAAGTAGAAGAATGGAACGGACCTGGGATTGAACCCACGACCTCCTGCGTATGAGGCAGAAGCAGTAGCCATATGACTACCAAGCCCGCTTATTATGAAAGTATATACCCCAGATAAGAAAATCGGAAAATATTGAAGCGTTATGTTTATTCAGTCAAAAGATATAGGCTGGCTGAAAAAATGTAAAGAAAATAAAAAAAAAATTCCTTTCTTTGATTTGTATGTTATGAAGCTAATTTTTCTCCAAATATAAAGTTTTTATATACCATATCAAAGCTTAAAATCTCAGTTTTTCGATAGTTTGGTTTGTTTTGCACGTGAAAAATAATATTAAAAAAATGTAGATTCATAATATTACTTCTTCGCTATAAAATGGTTCGCAGACCTACACAGTATTGATTTTTGTGTAAATTTACGTTTATTTTCATGCACATATTTGGAGCATAAAAATAAACGCAAAAATTAGTTAGATATTTAATTTACACGGATTGAAAATGTGGTCATGCGAAATTACACGACATGTATTTTTAATTGAATCTTTCCAATCGTTTAATTTTACACGATCATGTAAATTTAAACAATGATGTAATATAACATTTCGTCTACTGTTTTTGTTTAGATTTGAGACTTTTCGCAGAAAAAATCTATTGACTCAAATGGACGATCTAGGCGACAATTGTAAAACCCAATGTTGTGTTCAGTCCTTTTGAGAATATTCCTGGACGAGAAAATAGAATTCCAAACATATGTGAACGCAAATAAATTTCAATTCAATTGATGGGTAACTTAAAATATTTGTGATAGTATTGTTTAAAAAAAAAAATATTATTATTTTGTTTATTCAGTTATACGATACATGTCTCAATAATACCAGTAGAATCAGTCTGCCATTAATGCAAACTTCGACAACGCAGAATATGCAGAATACTGACTGTGCGGAATGTAAGTGTGTATGCTTCGCCATCGATTTAAATTAATTTATTATTACAGCAATTACAAAATTTACTTAATATTCAATCAAATTCCTAATTCAAACAATTTATTATTACATCATTTCTTATTTACATGTCGTGTAAATTTAATTATTTTTTGCTGTGTAATATCCCCAAATGTCCCTTCATCTATAGATGGGGGAATGAAATATAAACCAACTTTTAGTGAGTGATTTTTCTTGCGCATATTTGCGCTTTTACAAGAACGCTGAAATTAAAGTTTTCTTAAACATTGTGGTTTTTATTCTCTATACCTGGAAATGTTTTGAAAACGAACAATATTATTCCTAGAAATATGTTTCTTTTTGCTAATTTATGCAATCTGTATTGGGAAAATTATCCAAAAAAATTTGAAAAAAAAACTTTTTTTTCGTTGGTAAATATTTTTGAAGGGTTAACGATGGCCCTTTAAATAGTTCTTAAATTAGAGGTGTGCGCCGTCGCCGACGGTTTTTGGCACGAGGCCGCCGTCGACATTTTTGGATCGACGCGCCGCCGTTTAAAATTTGTCACGCCGGTGGTCCATAATTTTCCACGCTAATTCAAAATAAACAAAAAAGTCCGCAGGATTTTCCGTGGAAATTTCGATGATTTATTGGAATTTCCGTAGATTTTTCCGCATTGGCGTAACTAGCCTCGATGCCTAGGGAGGCTATAGGCCCTCGATCTATTTTCTCTAGTTTGAGCTTCTTTTCAAAAATTCTAGAACATTTTACCATCTCATTAGGCTATCTTAGTGGTAATGTGATAAATACGTTCCAATCACCTCAAGCAATTACGGATCAATCCCACTCATCCATATTTTTTTTCTTAAGCATATGCTTTCTGCTGTAGTCCATAGTATCGAAGTATTTTTGTTTACCAGCCGATGATCTTCCAAGCATATCGAAGGGAATCTACAAGGATTCTGAAGGGAATACACCAGTGATTTCGTCGGGAATGAGAATCTTATGAATATCTTCCATGTTGGTAAAGCTTTATATGTGGACGAAGAATCAGAAGGAATAAATTTTGGCTGCTACGCCCTTTTCAAATGTTAGTCTAGGTTTGACCGCAACAGTCGTTTGGTCAAAAAGTTGTTTGGTCGAAATGACCGTTTGTCAGCCAAATGAAAATGTTATTTGGCCAAACGGGTGGATATTTTTGATCATATTACCCGTTCAGTAATCAACATTTGGCCGTTGGACCAAATGACATTTTAAACTAAATGGCCCTTTCTGTCAAACAACCATTTCGGCTGAACGACATTTCCGACCTTATAACCTTTTCGACCAAACGACGTGTTAGAGAAAAGTGATTTTTTGGCCATATTACCAATTCGGCTGTATGTCGCTTTGGCCAAACTGTTTTCCGTTGTATAACCGTTTTGCCCAAACGTTCATTTCGGTCAAATACAATTCGGCTTGATGATTTTCAACTTGACGTATTATTCGGCCAAACGGCTTTCGTCAAATGATTTTCGGATAAATTACCCTTCCTCGTAAATAATTTTTCATTGAATTTCCGAAGACTTTCTTATGGACAAAGAATTTTCTGTAGATAACCAAAGAAATTCCGTCAAGAATCTTTTTTTCTCGTTGAAATACCAAACGGCTTCCGTAAAAAAAATTAAAATCACGTAAAGTTCTGAATAATTTTGGTTAAAATTTCGTAATATTCACCATGGAAATTCCGAAGAATTTTCCATAGAAAATTTTAAAAATCCCATGCAAATTCCAATGAATTTCCTATAAAAATTTCGAACAATTTACCGTTGAAATCCAATTTTTATGTTTATGTCCACATTTTGAACAATCTCCCGCTAAAAATTTGAAGAGTTTTCTTGAAACATGAAACAATTTTCCTTAGAAATTCCAAAGTGCTTCCTTGGAAATTCCAAAGAATTCTCAAAACTTCATAATAGTTCCCATGGGAAATCCGAAAATAATTTTCAAATGAATATCTTGGAGAAGCTCAGAGAATTTTCGAGAGAAGTTCATCAGATTTTTCCATCTAATTTCAAAAGATTCTTCCGTTGAAGTCTTGAAAACATCCTTAAAAATGCAGAAAAAAAACTTCAAGAAACTAGTGTGAAAAATCTCCTCGGCCATTCACGCCGCCGCCGCCGCCGCCGCCGTCTAAAATGGTTTTCGGCGTGATGTCGAAAACGCCGCCGACCAAAATTCTGACAAACGCCGCCGCCGCCGATTTTCGGACCGGCGCACACCTGTATCTTAAATATTCCTTCACATAATATCTGTTGACATGGCCGGATTTAGCCGGAAGGGGGCCCGAGGGCCGACAGTTTGTGGGGGCCCCAAAATGTACAAAAAGGTTAGTTTTGGAACATAATATTTGTGTTGAATAGAAACAGTTTTCATTGAAAAAAAAAAACAATTTAATGCACCGAGTGGTGATACTGCTTTTCTCGCATTTAGCCCAGACACCAACCTTATATGGCGCTTACATAGTTCGATTCTATTTTCTTAATAACTTTCAAACGCGATGGTCGATCGTTATCAAATTCACAGCTTTGTCCCCTGTCGAATGCAACTTGTTGCGAGAAAATAGGTTAAGAATTACTATATGTAAAAGTGGCTAATGTTTTTCGGTTTTCGTGTGCACACACACACACACATACACACGGACAGACAGACATTTGTTCAGCTCGACGAGCTGAGTCAATTGGTATATAACATCATGGGTCTCCGAGACTTCTATAAAAAGTTCGATTTTGGAGTAAAATGATAGCCTTTCGGTACAATTTTGTTGTACGAGAAAGGCAAAAAATGTTTGGCCACTCATTTGTATGAGAATTCCCCATAGTGCAAACGTGCACAAAATTTATTATTTCTAAATCGCTCAACGTGGCTATCATAATTTCAAAGTAGGCGTCGACGCGAATGAACGGAACAAAGTATGGCACACGATGAGAATTGACAAACCAAGTTTTTTTTATTGTCGGCGTAGCACCAAATTCGACTTCGGAAGTAGGGACATCCGAACCGAACTTTCTTCCGAAATTTTATCTGTCAAACAAAATTGGTTTTACCTTCAAGGAATCACGAGCACAATACAAGACATGCCAATAATTTGTTGAGAAGTAGAGCTTTAAGTAGCTTCGGTCAAATACGAATATCATTTTACGGGCCTTCTGTCTACAATACAATTCCAGTGTGATTTAAATTAATTAATAATAAATTATTGTTCAAACCAATTTGAAACGCTATTACAGATCTTAAATCAGTTCATTTTTAATCGAAATTACATATTGCCAGAATAATCTCCGAATAACTACCTTACCATACCTAATCATATTAAAGCTAAGTTTTGGATATGAGTTTTGTAAGGGAAGATCCATTAATTACGTAACGCCAAAATGAGTCATTTTCAACCCCCATCCCCCTATGTCACACTTTTTGTATGAAGCATCTATAAATTTTGTATGGATTGTCACTTAATGAATGACTTAAAAATGCCTGAAACGTCGAGATCTGATGCTAATTCAAAAACATTTTTTTTGGAAGAAATCGGGTTTTTCTCTTAGAACATTTTTGGGACTTTAAATTTTACATGATTTCAAACTTGTGAGCAATATCGTTTCTGAAAATACGATGATAAATGTTTTGCCAAACATTCCATTGGCACTCTAATCTTTATGTGAATCCAGCGCACTAATTCAGAAGTTGGGTAAATTGCCTGTATCTCGAGAAAAATCCATCTTCGTTAAAAAAAAGTCTAATAACATTAATGTTTCTTTAATTTTATTGTTAAACCTTGAAACTGGCCTAATTCAAATATAAAATATTGTATTGCTTAACAATAAAAATACAATTCAAACGATTGTACTCTGAGCGTTTTGATCTGTTATGCCTACAATATTTTCATCATACAATGTATTGTTCGACGAAAACATGTATGAAAAAATCTCAAATTGTGTATAGCTACGATACTTAACAACCTGTATTCTATTGCAAAAAAGTCATTTACAATTCAGTAAATAGTTTATAACAAAACAATCTAATGTATTTTTATGGTTGCATCTACAATATATTCTATAGTAAATCTATTGTTTTGAAAGGTAGTGTTACAATATAATGCAGTGATCCCCAAAGTGCGGCCCTCAAAGCCTTTTCCTGCGGCCCGCGAAAGAACTCACAAGACAAGTGGCTACAAATGGCCCATTTGTCTATAATATTTTTTATTCGGGTAGCGAAAAGTGAGAAAATAGAAAACGAGAAGTAAGAAATGAGGAACAAAAGTTAGAAGTGAGTCAGGGAAGTCAGAAGTGAGAAGTGTAATTTTTTTTTAAGGTGGGAACCTTACGGAATAAACAAAAAGTTTCAATAATTCCGAAATGCAATGAACGAGTGAACCAACTTACAATAGCAAACAATGAGACCGATTACCCCGTCGAATGCAACTTGTTGCAAGGTAATCAGACATTGCCAAGTTTCTAAAAGTGTGTCTACACACACATACAGATCGATTCGTAGAGTCAATTGATATATAACACTATCTGGGCCTTCTATCGAAAATTTGTTTTAGGAGTGATGTTATCACCTTTCAGTACAACTTTGTTGTACGAGAAAAGCAAAAATATTAATGTGTTCCCTATCTCGACTACCCCAACTCGATGGTTCCATCAATATTGAAAAAGAAAGAGTTATGATCCGATCCGATTTTTAATCCGTTGTATCTACTACACAAGAAATGGGCATAACAGGGGTATTTTTTTCTATTGGCGCTTGGTGCGATTTAGTACAATCCCGCCTAATTTAACAAAAAAAATTTTATTACAAAATCGTTAGACCTTTTTCAAAAGTTACTCTTAATTTGAAATCTTTTCTTATTTTGATAAGCTCACGCAGTCTCGCATTTTAAGTGAGCGACAAGCGAGCCTAATTTCGAAGGTGTTGTGCTTTTTACAACGGTGCGAGTCATGGAAGGTTAAAAAATGTTGGCACATTGTATTTATAATGTGCCAAATTCTTAGTTAAGACTTAAACCTTCCGGGACTTTCACTGTTGAAAAAAGTATAACACCTACGAAAAAAAACTAGCTTGTCGTTCACTAAAAAGCCAGGACTGCGGGGACCATGGGAATTCCGGAAGGTTCATTTGTCATCTGTTATCTTCTGGAGTTATGTTCTTCAGTGTAAAACTTCTGAATTACGGAATCTAAGATCATACACCATCTATTTTAGTTTTCATTTCTGCATGCGTATAACATGAGGCCAACACTATTATATTATTTTGTTCAGGAAAGTTGAGAAAGTTTTCGTCCTAGATTGGGGTCAAACACTATACCTTCGATTGATAGCGATAGTATTCTGGTTGAGTATTTCAAAGGAAGTATAAGAATCACTAAACGGTAATTCGCAATAAATCGCAATCCTTTGTTGGTCATTGTTAGTAAGATATACCAGAGACAATTTTACAAATGAGAGAGTAATACGCGTATCTGTCACGTTGACGCAAATAAAATTGTGGAAGTGGAGGCAAATATGAAACCTAAAGCCTCAAAATTGCTCTATTTGAGAATTTCGAACGTAATTTCCATTCTGAGAATCTTATGGTTTCTCATGGCTTCTCATTGTCCTGGAACCGAAATCATACTGAACTACTTATCTGTGTTTACGAACAGAGATAAAAAGAGCAAATAATATGAATCATCTTTCATCTATATTTTGTCGTATCAATGTCATATAAAAGTTCAATAAGAACTAAGACGGCTAACTTCATTCATTATAATTGTTATTTACAATCTGCCTTCAAAAATAATACAGAAACTAACTGAGTTGACTCCAAACCCTGCTTCGCTCATCCAAATTCAACAGCTTTGTCAAAATTAAATTTCACATATCGCTTATTCCAGTTGTCAGAAACTACTTGGTAATATGTACGAGCTACAGTAGTCTCTCTTCAAAACATTCAACATAAATTCTCAGACCACATGAGTGAACCTTCCATGCCCCACGTGGGCAGCATGAAAAAACAGTCTACCAGGGGACTTTTCTTTTCATCTCATCACTATGTTATAGGTAAGTGTGCTTTCCAACTGTATGCTTGCTTACCTTCTGAACTATTGCTAGTTCGTTTTGTGTCTGCAACACGATGACGATGACGACAACGACGACGACGATGGCAACGATGGGTCGTGTGGGTCTCCCACAGAGCGATTATAACAATACAGCAACAATATGGTCCGGTTCAGGGTGTCGGTCAGCAGCTTCCTCCCAAGATATTCTCGTTGCAAACTTTCCTCCTACCAACGGGACCGAGCTCTGTTTGCTTTTCAACACTCTCTTCGACACTGGTCTGGGTGTGGCTTGCAAAGCACTGGAGTACACAAAGGGGGAATTATGACCGGAAGTAATCCCCTGCCGACAAGATGGGATATTTTCCACACGAATTCACTGCAACAATACTCAAACACTTCCTCGTCGTCACCGTTGATGCTGACGAGACATTCACAAGTGCTATTCTTCCCCTACTTAGCTGCTTGGTAAACGCACTACCCTAAAGGGGGTAACTTGCTTGCGGTGCAAACTCTTGACTTCTTCACCACGCGTCTTCCTGTAGTCGGCACTTGTCAACGACACTTTTTTTTGCTCCACCACCTTATCGCACTCTTTTATCTTCCCATTAATATCAACTCTGCGTTCTCACCGTGTTATCAGGAACGGGGCACTGCGGCGACGGATGTGATATCACTTCACAAACTCCTCCGTCCGTTAGCGGCAGACGGGGGTTGACACTCACCAACGCTTTCTTTTCTTCGGTTATTCCTTCGGTGCACTTTCCATCCGTTTATTTTCCTGCACAAAAAAGCAAACAATTTCAATTTCAATTGTCAGCACTCGAGATTCAACTCTTTTCCCGGTAGCATATCCCCAAGCGAGCAGCGCAATATGTAGTCGTCGAGCAGCCCGGGTTAACTGTTCCCTTTATTTGAGAAATCTTCTGCCTTTAGCTCCAGGAGCTCATGCGAGATTCCCCGCCGTAGATTGGCCACAGCACAATTGAATGATGAGAATAATTTTCAATTTGGTTCCATCAAGACACCGAGCTGCATCACGGATGATGGGACTTTTGTGAATTTGAGCTGGTCTTCTTTGCACTACTCAATCACTACTGATAAATAAAGTGTCACAGATAAACAGAAGTATTGCTTGTGAGGAATCACGCATCATACGTCTTTTTATCTGTGACCATAGTCTAAGACTGCATTAATCTCGTTCAGTAGTGACACATCATACGGTGCCTTCCTTAGTAGCTGTGTTTAGTTCCGATGGGCACACCGTTGCACGTGGTAGGCCCTACGACTTTGTTGCGGTCAGCACACTACCGTTTGCGGTTGAATCTCCGCCAAAGGGATTTACACAGTCCACACGGCGACGGGTTTGACGTCTCTCTTGATCTCAGCTGGATGACCAGCTTAGCCGTTCACGGTGAACTGCAACGGTGTCCAACCAACGATGCGATGGATCGGTTTTATTGTTCCCTTCTGGTGAGAGATGCGACACAAACACTTGTTGCACCCGTTGATTGACTCGCCACCGTACCGGTCACCGGTTACCGAACGGACTAGTGAAACAAGTTAGTTGGATCGGGCAGTCTGGAACGAAAAGTACCCTGCTGGTGCGAGGGACAGAAAGAAATGACGCGTTAGATGGGCATTCGCTGAGGAGAGACACTTGTATTTGTTCTGATGAGGTAATTGGGGGTTTTCAGTTTTATTTAATTTAGTTATAAAAAATAATAAGCCGAGAATGTGATGCGAATTAGGTTTGTAGATGAGTTGAATCCTAGGCTCCAGATTTATTAGGTGCGGAGTGCAAAATGTCTTGTAGAGATTTCTAGGAAAGTTATTGCTATTGGACATAAAAATACAAGCTATATCATGGAAGCAACTTCAGAATCCTTCTCAAAATTTTATTTTCAATCAGCATACAACATGACTGGTCTGTTTGTAAATCAAAAGTTTGTACCAAAATTTTGATTTTTCATTTATAATTTGATGTAGACCCTTAATTTTCTGTTATATTTGGCTTGAATATCTTCAATGTGATTTTTGAACATCAGTTGACGACCATATACAAAATATTTCGAAAAAACCGCATATGTTTATTAAACATATGCGGTTTTTTCGAAAAATTTCGTTTCAGGTTGTTCGAAACGAAATTCCGCGGAATTTTGCTGAATTTGAGCATGGCGAAATCTGATTTTTTGATTTCGTTTCGTAAATAATCCAAAAACTAGCTTCTGACGAAATTTAACGGAATTCCGCGGTATTTCTAAACTAATTTATAGTAATATCATACTACTTTATAGTAATATCATACTACTTTATAGTAATATCATTACTCAAATTTTCGGCTGCGCCGCTGAAAAAAAATCATAGAGGCTGTTTTTAAATTTTGTTTCCTATACAAGTTTTTTTTTATATATTGACGCCAGCTATTTACGTAACCCCATTCCGAGTCGACAAATACCTACGTATTTAATTTTCTTCTAGGAAACGTCTTCAGTGTTTTGCTGGAAATATTCAACAGAAAACGAAAAGCATCTTTAACTTAATATTTGGGTTATCCTATTTTTAACGAAAATTAGTCGGATTTAACGCAATTTTTAGTATGTCGGGGTTAGAGTGCAAATGTTTGTATAAGAATTAGTTATACTGATAACTCTGTCTAGCAAGCAAGGTCGTGGATTTCTAGCACCCTTGACGAAGTCTTTTCTGGGCACCTCTTCTTGCTAAAGGCTTTAAACCAGGCTTAAGCGTATGAGCAAGCTCAAGACTTAAGAGAGCTTGAACAAGGCCTAAGGCCAAACAAAATGTGCAACATTTCATATTTAAACTACAATTTGTACAATCAGTGTTATCTGTGATATAACAGAGACAGACGACGCAATGCCGGTGGTAAATAATTCAGAAAGCTCTTTAAAATCGTTCAACTTTTCTTGAGCCTTAATTGAAGAAATCGACGTACTTCATAGTAGGGGGAAAAACGGCTTTAACAGCTTTTGTTCTATTATTGGCTGGGGGGTTTTTGTCGACCAAATTTTATGAAATTTGGCCACAATATTCTTTGATATGCATTTGATATGCAATTTGAGCCTACCCGAGCAAAAATGAATAACTAATTGATAACAAATTCTATTATCTGGTTATCAAATATATTGATAACTGAACTTGTTATCATTCTGGCTGAATTAACAGCCAACATAACAAAAATGATACCAGAATTTTGTTCCTGAAATAACTACCTGAAAACAAATTAGGTTATCACTGATACCAAATTGATAACACATTTTGTTATACATGTTATTAACTCAAATAACTAATTTAGTTATTATTTAGTTATCAGCCATCACTGTTTTATCGACCAAAATAGTTAAATCTTCTTTGCCGACTTCATTACGCATTGAAAAAAATGTTGGCATTCACTGGGATTCGAACTCAAATCGAGTGATTGTACGGCGTCGTCTCTAGGCACTCATCCAATTACGCTTTCTTGAGGAGTAGGAGAGAAAAGCACTATGCTTTCTACGATCTTGCATTTACTGAAGACTATTCATAATCAAATCATGATGCCATGACCATTTATGTAAATAACAGTCGGCTGGACAGAGTGCAAAGCAGAATAACTTATTAATAACAAACTTAATTATCCAGTTATATTGATAACTAGAATTGTTATCATTCTGGTTGAATTACAAGTCAACTTAAGAAAAATGATAACCGAAATGTATTCAAAATAGGATAAATACGGTTCGTCGTGCTTTTATTGAATACATTTTGTTTTCAGTTGTGACCAATTAAATAATAGGCTTAAGTTAGTTTTTCTCTCGAATATTATCAATTATTAGGTTTTAAAACAATTACTAGCATCGCCATGCTATAAATCGATTTCGGTTATAGTTTCAAACTAAACCACAACCTTGCATTTCACAGTGAAACGTTTCATGTTTTCATATCCATATATAAACATAAACGCTGCTGATCCCAGGAAGCATTAATCCGTGAAAAATGTTGTTATTCGGTGGTTCCAGGGCCGGACAGTTTTCGTGGGGCCCTAAATGTACGAAAAGGTTGATTTTGGTACATGAGGTTATGTGGGGGCCCGGGGCAATGGCCCCCCGGAATTAGGATACGAATGAAAATTTCATATGGGTACCTAGTCCACAACGCGCATTTTCGCCTACAATGTCTGCCGGGTCGACTAGTTAAACATATGTTTGAGCTATTGTTAATCCATTCAAACACCTTCCAAAGGATTTTCTATTTCACATCTCATATTCCCATGAGTCCGTTCAACATCGACTATTGGAGGTTTGACTGCAGATGATCTTGCTCGTTTGCGTTTAAACGGTCAATAGTTGAGCAATTAGTCTTTGGTTGAGCACATTGCTAGATCGACTAAAGTGCGAGCATGATTGTTTTCTCCACAACACACCAGATCGTTGCAATTTCTTGATGATCTTCCAGTTAAATTTTTCGCTTCCCCATATACATAAGCACTATGGATCCCAAGACCAATTATATTGCGGTTAGTAAGACTATTCAACGTTCCTGAATTAGCACATGCCCTTGGAACACATGTTCCGGAACCTGCAAGGCCATTTAAAGTTCTTATTAAACTACAACGCTTGGTTCTCAGATACATATTTCATTAGTCAACGACACCTGAAATGAAAGTAAAGTTAATAAGGATAGTTCAACTTTTGTGAAAATTTCTTTGTTGACTGAGAAATAAACAAATCATTGGATATCGTTAGTAACGAAGAAAGTCACCGTCTGCTTAGACGAAAATTTCAGTTCAATGTTTGGAAACAGCTCTTGTCACACTATTTATAGCGTAGGCCGGATACATTTATCAGAAGTTAGTATTGTGCCTTGCAACAAAATGACATCTTTCGTGATCATTTTTTAAAAGCTTCTACAGATCTGGCATTCATCGCTACAAACCACCACGTGGCGGTCAAATCTTCAAAATCATCAAACTAGCTTTTTTTGCTACAGGTATATTTTTCTTAAGCGACTACTTGGCGCTTATTTATGGATGCGTAGAGTAGATTTTATTATGCGCTGTATAATATGTTTGAAAGAATAGAATGCTCAGCCCGATATCTGAACAACGCAAAATTTAGAAGAAAATACTAAATTTGTATTGATAATAAATTTTGTTATTATTCAGTTATCAGTTAATCACATGATTGATAACTAAATATCAAGTTGATAATAAGGATAACTAATCGTGTTATCAGTTTGATATCATTTCAGTTATTTGCCTTTGCTCGGGTAGTCAGTCATAAAAAAAACCCTGCCAATAATAGAACATCAGCCGTCATTCCCCCTACATCACGGAAAAGAGGGATTTAAAAAACGTGACAAATCGTGACAAATCATATCGCGCGCATAGTTTTATAATGGTGTAACTGCATTGATCGATTCTTTCGTTAATAACGCAAAAGATTCAAAGCTACAACCAAGATTGTTGCTTCTGAAGAAAGATACAACCATCTCAAACTATAAAATCCATTGCAAACTATCTAAATTCGCTACATTGTCAAAAAGAAAGCATCGACGAAGAGAAATCGATAAACGCAGTTACGCCTCTATGACCCTAAGCGCGAGAAAAACAAATTTCAAATGGTTAGCCACCTCTGAAGTGGATCGGTCGATGATCGGATTGATAGCTTGTGCTGATTGTATTGCAGATACATTTTGCTCATCTGTAGGACGATATGGAGTATGCTTCAACATAATCAATTAATTTTAAGGTGAAATAAGAGTGTTAGCAGAATTATATCCGTTATGGGATCATCACGAGAAGAATGGCAAACTGATATAAAACTGATCTTATTCGGGGGCATACGCTTCAAGATTAATTCCTTTGAAACCGCTTCCATAACCTGCTTCTTCTGTAACTAAAACTCTGTTTGTTGCATAACAGTTAAGCCAGTACAAATATTTAAAAACAATTATGCCCCCCCAGTCAACACAAAGTCGCATATGATAGCGAATAAGTGTATAATGTGGAGGCGATATAGGCGCATTCCTCCATTTGACTGCATGTAAAGTGCACGTATATGGCCTCCACTTTGTACACTTATTCGCTATGATATACGATCTTGTGTTTGCTGCCCCCCCCCCCCAGGTTTTTTGTCCAAAAATAATATTTTGAGGGGGAAACAAAAAAAAAATCGGGAAGTTTGGAGGGTTTTTAAAACATTCTTTAACAAATCCGAGCAGTTTTTTGTTTTTCATTTTTTTATCGACCTTTCGGAGACCAGTAGGAAATAATTTTGTTTAAATATTTGTAACGGCCTTTTTTGACTTCCAAAAGTTTAATTTAAATAGCGTACATGAGCAATTCAACAAAATTCCGCGGAAAACATTTCGATTCGTTTGTAAAAATTTCGAATTGAATAGTTCTGGATTTCGCATCTATATTTCATTTCGATTCGAATCAACCTAGACATTCTAAATTTCGTTTCGTTTCGTTTCGCCAAGAAAAGTATATTAGTCATGAAATAAGAAGCCCTGGAAATAAGAAGAGTTCTGGAAGCATTTGTTGAGTTTTCTTTTCATAAGTAGCTTAGCTTTAGGTTTTAGCTTTGATTAACTACACATCTATGGTTGCTACTACGTCATTGACCAGAATCAGGGAAATTGTAAAAAGAATCTACTGAATGATAGACTGGGATTGTTTAAGGACATTTCTCTTAGAATCCAAGTTACAATGATTTGAACTAATAATGATTTGACCGTACAGTAGAATAAACTAACTACCTGCATGCACACCGAACAGGAACACCATTAAACGCGTATCAATTGATTTACTTCTCGACTGCGCAAAGCACAATCATACCAAATTACTTGTCTATGAGCCGAGCATGAAGTCACCAAGCATGCATGCCCTATGGCATATGTAAACTGTTGAGGATCGCGTTTGGGACGACCGAATTGACGCGCAGCACTCTGTACGTACTTCCCGGTGGCTACTACAAGCTATGAGAGATCGCACTTTTCTCGACCGGGGGGTAAAGTGCAACGAAACAAGTTACACGAAGGCTTCATTAGTTGGCGGAAAGGCCCTTGTAATCTTCAAACAAAGAATTTTGAGAATGGTAAATCAGGTAGAGTAAATCCGGTGAGATGCCGCGTCGGTATAGTTGCCGCACGAGATCTGGTAGAACAGACTGGATTTTTTGGCGTAGCAAAAACAAAAACGTAAGTAGTAAGCACTTATTCTTATCAGTCCAAAAGGTAATATGATGGGTACACACTTTTATTTATGCTGCGGAGGCCGTCAAATTTCTAACGCTATTTTAATAAAAAATTTTCGTACGGTTTGCAAACAATCTTGCGAATCCACATGTTTCTTTCATCATGTGAATCCTCTTAAAAGCTTGTAGCTAATGTTTGGAAGCAGTTTACGTTTTGAAAAAAATATAGTGTTGCGGTGTCTGATCCTTATTATTCTTGTTTTTATTTGAGATGCTTTCAGCCCTTTGATTGGTTCACCTCTAATCTGATTCTTACAATCGGTACAGTTGCCGCAAAAAATAAAATCAGGATAACATGCCACACCTACCTATTGTCAGTGCTTTAATGAGAAATTATTATTTAGTGGTAAAATCATGTGAAATACGAAGACCCATATATTGCAAAGGATTGGGAGGAAAATCCTTCCCAAAAAAATCAGACATCCGGGGATGTCTGTTCCTTTATTAATAACATATTCCGAAATAGATGATATTTGCACTACCTCTTGAACGTCAAAAAGGCACTCATTCGCCCGCCATTACCGATCGCAAAATACTGGATACATATAATGGTAGTACATTCTGTGTTGTCCACAGCAAAAGCGAATGTAATTTCCTATTCCAGGTCACTCGTTCTCGGGCGTCACATGTCCAGGCCACTGCAATCTGCCGTATTTTATCAGCCTGCTTATGACTGCATTTTTGTACATTTGGTACAACTCTTGATTCATTAATTATTCGTCTGCGTCATTTACCATTTTCCATCACGCAGCACAGTATTTTCTGCTCAAACACTCCAAGAATTCGATTGTCTGTATTTTTTAATGTCCATGATTCATGGCCGTACTGGGCACCTGGACGAATCAACGATGTGTACAGAGTTAGTTTTGTCAGTGTCTGAGTGTCTGTAGGCAGCTTCCTAAAGCTACCAAAAAAATTACCGGAGGAATTTTCAAAGGATTACCCGGAGAAATTGCTCAAGGTAGTTTTGAAAGAATTCCTATGGTAATTGCAGGAAAAATTGTCGAGCAACTTGGTAAGGAACCTCTAGAGGAATTTCTTTAAAAAAATCCTGAGGAATTAAAAAAAAATTTACCGAAGGAATTCATAAATTAATTTTTGAAGAAATTGCTAAGCAAATTTCCAAAGCTTATATAAATTTCTAAAGCAATCCTTGAATGAATTCCTAAAGAAGTTCTTAGATAATTTTCAAAAGGAATTCTGAAACAATTTCAAAAGGAATTTGCGAACAATTTTCAGAGGGTATATCCGAATTTCTGAAACAAAGTCTTTACGGAATGTCCAAAGGAATTTTCGGAGAAATCTAAGACTGTCGGAAGTTCCTTCAGGAGTTACATAGAAAAAATCTTCAGGAATTTCCTCGGATATTACTTCAGGAACTTGTTCAGAAATTCTTAAGGAAACTTCGTCCTACAACTGTGCAAGGAATTCCTAAAGAGTTCTTAGAAGAATTTCTGAAGGAATTTTCGGAAGAATACCTTAATGATTTTTACAAGGTGTCCCTAAACAAATTTCTGCGGGAATGCATGGGAGAAATTCTACTAATTCCTGAGGGAAATTCCAAGGAAAACCTGAAAAAAATTCAAAAAGACTTCGAGAATTATTTTCCGGATGGGTTTTTGTAGAGCTCCTTGAGGCAATTTCCGATGGAATTCCTAGACGAATCTCCAAAGGAATTTCTGGAAGAAATTGCGAATCAATTACTGGGAAAAAAATCTTGGAGAAATTTAGTAGGCAAGTAGGCATTTCCTCAGAAATTCTATTAGGAATTTCTTCTTAAATTCCTTTGAGAATTCCTCTGGAAACCACTTCAAAAATTACTTTTGAAATTCCTTTATGGATTCCTCTAGAAATTCCTTTAGGAATTCTTTTGGGAAAGTCTTTTAGAAATATCTTCAAAAACTCTTTTCGCTCCAACGGAATTTATTTTAGAAAATCCATGCAGGCCCTCCTTTAAAAATGCCTTCGATAAATCAATTGGAAATTCCTGCACAAAACCCTCCAGAATTTCTTCAAAAACTGCTTCAAAATTTCATTTGGGAACTCCTGAAGATTTTTATCCATAAAAAATATTTATTCACGCATGGAGAAAAACAGAACTGGGCAACAAAAATCCTATTCGATCAGATGCTAATGTCATATTAGAATCGTCGATAGAAAACCCTTCCGCACGCGATGACATATGAGCAAATCAAACCACCTTCCTTTTGTCAGTAGAGATATATCAGCTTCCACACTGATATTCGTCCCTCCCCTTTCATATGGGAGTTTGGCAGAAGGAAGGCCGTATGATATGTGCCATCACAAATATTGCCCTCCGCTCGCTTTCAAATCGACTTCTATAAAAACACATTCTTCGCAGAGGTGAGCCAGCCTAGGGCTGCAAGCCTCTTTAATAAAGCTATGTCCATTTAGAATCCGGAATCATTTATTGTATTGCAGCGGCACGAAAAGTGACTGCTGCAAGAATTCTTTTACAGCGGTTTGTCTACCTAGGCGCCCTCTTGCTGTGGTATAAATTTCACGATGTTTCGTGCAGCGAGTCAAAAATTATTCCAGATGGAAGCCGAAAGGAGAGAAAAATATCTGCACACCCACGTTGATAATCCTGCTCATCGACGATGGAACCTACATCAAAATGGATTTCGGACAGCTTCCTAGCCAAAAAATCTACATGGTAACGGCACGAGGAGTAGTTCCTGCGAAGTTTAAGTTTGCTTTTTGGGCAAACTTGCAAAAAAAACAGATGATTTTGGCTAGGGATATGCAGCTGTGGAGCGAAGACCTAAGTGTTTGTGACGAATAAGACGATGGACTCGAAGCTGTACAAAAAGGAATGTCTCAAAAACCGCGGTCTACCTTCCATAAAGCCCATAAAGGTCCCGTGAAGTTTTGGCCAGATTTGGCGAGATGCCACTACAGCCGGGAAGTCATCCAGTGTGGTACCGCGATAATAACGAAGATTTCATCGATAAAAACATAAATCCACGCAACTGCCCACAGCTCCGGCCCATCGAGATATTTTGGGCAGTAATGAAGCAGAAGCTTAAGAAAAGTGAAAAAACAGCTCGGGACGCGACTCAGATGACCAAAATGTGGAACAAATGTGCCAAGGAAGTTGACTCCGGAGGTGTGCAACTTTTGATGAGAGGAATAAAGAAGAAGGTGCAAATTTTCACTAGAAATAAGAAGAAATAATTTGTGTCAATATTTTTTCCTTAAAGTACAGTGAATTACCCTTGTTTTGATGTATTTACCTCATTTGTACGTCAATCCGTTACCGAGATACAGATGATTTTATTATTCCGGATTCTAAGTGGTCATAGCTTTAAAGAAATAAAAAAAAAACATTCTTCATGCCTGCCGTAACGGAACTATCAATTCTATACTTTCGCCTCTAATTCTATCATGAACATGTACGTCTAAGTTTCGAAGATAATATTAGCATTTCCATATCATAATATTTATTCCGGAGGAAAAAGCGCCAGCAGGAAGATCGAGACCGTGAAGAGACGGAGGAACTGTACCGCGCTAGTAACGCACGAAAGTTCTATGAGAAGTTGAACCGTTCACGTAAGGGCCACGTGCCACAGCCCGATATGTGCAAGGACATAAACGGGAACCTTCTTACGAACGAGCGTGAGGTGATCCAAAGGTGGCGGCAGCACTACTACCAGGAGAGCTGTTTAAACACGGTGGCGAAGCACTGGCTAGAGCGCTGCACTGGGTGATTACCAAGGTTTGGGAGGATGAGGTTCTGCCGCAGGAGTGGATGGAAGGTGTCGTGTGTCCCATCTACAAAAAGGGCGATAAGCTGGATTATAGCAACTACCGCGCAATCACATTGCTGAACGTCGCCTACAAGGTACTCTCCCAAATTTTATGCCGCCGACTAACACCAATTGCAAGAGAGTTCGTGGGGCAGTACCAGGCGGGATTTATGGGTGAACGCTCTACCACAGACCACGTGTTCGCCATACGTCAGGTATTGCAGAAATGCCGCGAATACAACGTGCCCACACATCATCTATTTATCGACTTCAAAGCCGCATATGATACAATCGATCGGGACCAGCTATGGCAGCTAATGCACGAAAACGGATGTCCGGATAAACTGATACGGTTGATCAAGGCGACGATGGATCGGGTGATGTGCGTAGTTCGAGTTTCAGGGGCATTCTCGAGTCCCTTCGAAACGCGTAGAGGGTTACGGCAAGGTGATGGTCTTTCGTGTCTGCTATTCAACATCGCTTTGGAGGGAGTAATACGAAGGGCAGGGATTGACACGAGTGGTACGAGTTTCACGAAGTCCGTCCAGTTATTTGGTTTCGCCGACGACATTGATCGATCGGTCAGGTGGTGGACGATTTGCGGACCCTCCGCAAACTGCGTGGTTGGCCAAGTGCTACCATGGACCGAGCTGAATGGAGAAGACTTTTATTTGCAGCACAGGCCACTCCGACCTTGGTCTGGTAATAAATAAATAAATAACTGGAAACGGTCAGTAGTGCGCAAAAAAGTGAGCATCCGTTGACGAAACACGCCCGAAGGAACATTAAAATAAAATAGGTAAAAAACCCAGATTAATCCACCTCGCGGTGATGATGCCTTTCTCGTGCAACGTAAAATGTTTTGAAAAAATCACATAGGAAAGGTTAAAAAACACTTTAGGAGAATAGATCGCATTTTTTCTATCATTTTGTATGTTTTTACATTCATTACTATGCATTACTATGAAGGCAAACAATTGAAGGCGAACTGCATCAGATTTCTTAAGACTGGTCGCTTCGGGTAAAATCCATGTTGCTCAGCGTCGATGTACTTTTTGGAGCACGAAAACAGTGACTTCTGAACAATTATTTCGAACAGCTTAGAACAGGCGCACAAAAAGGAGAATCTAAAAAAATCCTTCAAAAATTCCATCGGATATTTCTCCACGAATTTCTATAAAAGTTTTTTCAAAAATCCTCCGAAATTCCTTTGTAGATTTCCGCAGAACTTTTTTCGGAATTTCTTCCAGGAAAGCCATTGAAAACCAATTAGAGAATGAAAAAGTTTTCGATGAAGTACTTATTGAATTTACGAAAGAATTAAACAAAAAAAAAATCAACAAACACTCAAAAAATCCGAACGACTTACTGAAAGAATTTCGAGAAGAACTCATGAAGGCATTTTTGAAAAAACTCCTGCAGGAAGTACTGGAAGAATTGCTGGAAGAAGTTCTGAAGAAATTCCTTATTGAAATTTCGAAGAAATCCCTGCAATCTGCAATCTGGAAAAAATTCATAAGGAGGAATTTCCGAAGGAATTCCCAAAGAAATTTCCGAAGGTACTGCCTTGAACATTTAAAGAGTTGCTAAACAATTTTCGATAAATATTCCTGATGGAATTGTTGAGGAATTCCTTAAGAAATTTCCGGATAAATTCCTTAAGGAGTCTCCGGATGAGTTCCTAACGAAATTCTCGCAGGAATTCCTGAAACATTTTTTTCGTATGCATTCCATACGGATTTTCTGTAGAAATCCGTAATGGATATTCTGATGGAATTTTCAGAGAAATTTCATAAGAAATTTGCGAAAGAATTCCCAAAGTTATTTTCTAAGGTTTTTAAGGAAAATTTTCTCGAGGAAAGTACAAGGAAGTATGCCAATCATATTCAAAAATTGATTTCAAAATTCAAAGTAGGGTTTTAATTATTTTGCTAAATTGATTTGCCAAATAAGTCAATTGTTCTTATGGCACAAATCAAAAAACCAAAGAAAGCTGATCATTTATTGGCCGGGTTGATTTTAATAAAAAAATGTCAAGATAAACTTGAAATTCCTGAACTGCAATGATTTGCCAACACCCAACACCAATGCCAGATCCTATAAGAATGGAGGCGCTTTGGGCATGTGCTCAAGCTTTCACAAAAGCTTATATACCACAAAAAACATAATTTGCGAGTCACCTACAGGCTTACGTGCCTGACTGAATGAGGCCTTGGCATAGACGAATTCCAAAGATCAATTAGGCATTTTATGTATTATTCTACTTAGGGTGGATTTCTTCACCTCCGCTTAAGCCTTAAACCAGGTTCAAGTGTATGGGTAAGCACCGCTTAAGAGTTAAGCGGAGGTGAAGAAATTGGTCCTTAGTAGATTAAATTTACTAGATAATGCCTCATTCATATTAAAAAAAATTAATCAACCAAGACAATCTATGCCACCACACTGACTTAGAGACACGATCGCTTGAGGTAGATTTGAAATTGAATTCTGACGAGTTCCACCTTAACAACATTTATGAACTATCATAAAACGAGTTTAGTACTTTTTTTTTTTATTCCTTTATTTATTTGTTAGGCACTCTGTGTTACTTAACCGCTACTGTGCCGAGATCTACTGTGGTATTCTGCTCTACAGAATCCACACAGAATCTATTTTTAGATTTCCATTACCATTATTGTTGTCGTTGCCAGTCCATCTTATCGTGAGTCCATTGTGTCCGTTTGTCCATGTCGTGTATTCAATGATCGTTGCATTGTTCGGTTGCCATTAATCCAGGTAACGTTGGAGGAATGCCTCCGAGAAGAACAAGTTGTCAGTCGTCATCAGGCAGCCGTGACGGTAAGGCGCGTACCCCAAACGCCACCATATGGGCTGCGGATCTGGCGACTGACGAGGGTTTGATGGAGGGGCTGGGAATCGAACCCATGACCATTCGCTTGTAAGGCGAACGTGTAGCCAACTACGCTACGGGACCCCCTGAGTTTAGTACTATTCCAAAATATTTCACTGCGTTGTATTGCCATCTTCAGTGTCTCGTACTTTACTCGACTTGACTCAAGTCAATTGAATTTTTATTGCGATTTGTCATCGGCGTGGCAAAATTATGATCGGCGGCGCGCCCACCCAAAATCGTAGGTGGCGGCGGCGTGAGTAAAACCAAGGTCTAGTAAGGACATGGGAGGTATTTCCGTCCATCGTCGTAGGGGCTAAAACCAACGAAAGCAACGTGCTAGAACTCCACTATAGAAGAACGTTTCTCCTGAGCTTATGATTACAGTACAGTACGAATACGAGTACAGGTAAGTTTGGGAAAAAATGTCTCTTATATTGGTTTTCAAGACTATGGCGAAAAACGAAAATACCTGCATAAACCCTATAGACTGAGAAAAAATTAATAACGACTATACTATTAAAAAGAAAGGACAAAAATTTCTACTTATAGTGGGGTCAGTTATGCGACGAGTGATTTTATATTTAAATCACATTGAAACAGACGATGCGTGGAATTAAGTGATAGTTTTCGAGAAACTGTTTTGATTTTATTTTGTGCTAAATGTAATGTATATCTGGAACACAGTTGCTCAGGGTTTGGGTTTGTTCCTTGAGTGGCTTTAATATCAATAAGAAAGAACTTTATTGGGACAATTACTAATATTCCGGGGTCATATGGTGGAGGCCCTTTCATTATTTTTGTTATAGACGACCGGTATTTGAGGAACATGTACATTCATATGAACAAAAAGATGATACTGCCAGCCAACATAGACGGAGTTACAGATACAGGTTGACAGAAAGGCGTGGAACCAAACATCTAGGGATTCAAGGATCCCACCGCGGATCACAATTACCATACTAATTATCATTCATTCGTCTTGTTTCAGCAAACGCAACTCTTCTCCACTATTTTTTTCCTCTCCTGTAAACTCTCTTTTCTTTTAATGTATCCGACAATTATGGGACTGGTTAAGCCCTGGTTAAGCCCAGCGCATGTTAACGGTGAAGCCTAGGTAGGTCTTCACCTAACTTAAGTGTGTAGATGGGCGGACGGTGTCGGCCAGGGTGAAGGCTGATAAATTACAATTACAATTACTAAAGTTTTTTTTTCGTGAGGCCCTTATTTTTCAAGCTTGCGAAATGTATCCCTGTATCCGTATCCTAAAAAAATGACGTATTCTATCGCAGTAGGGGACATCAACGGGTCAAATGACGGTGAGAATGGTTCACTGTTTCAGCCACATGGAATACTCGTGGAATAGATTAATGTATCTGAAAAGAAAAGAAAATTATAAGAGACCTTTTTGAACGATTTTGTTATCCGACCTCCAGACTGTCAGTGAGAACGCTGACCCATTTCAATCCCCGAAGACGGTACGTCAAAAGAGAAGAAATAGTTCCGAATTGTTTTACCAAAATCTATTTTATGTCATGTATTTCAGCAGTTAACACGCATGTTAGCAAAATGATCCGAAAAATGTGATGTGTTGTTGCTTCACCAACTGATAAAATAAATATTTAATAGGCCATGATGCTTAGACAGCGTCGCTGCTTGGTTGAACGGAAAACAAACGCATAGGAATGAATAACCTTACTGGTTAGCAATTGATAATTAGAATAATAAATATAGTTAAACGCGACTTCTTATAATTCATTCGATGAGATTATGTGTTTGCTTTTGAAACTAGAGTCTTTATATAATTCACGGGATCAAAATCACGACAAACACATGTATAGGAGAAAAATCTGTTCGAATTTCAAATGTATTCTCCAGCCATCAAACCATTATCAAATCAAGGCCACTTGTTACGCAATTTAGAGCGAAAAAATTCCAGCCTCGTTTGGTCTTCTCTGCCACGCCTAGGATATTTGCTTTCTGATTCGAGTTATCTCATCTGGACTACCACCACCGGGCGGTGGTCGTCGTTGTCACCGTCTTCGTTGCCATGTTTGTCAGTGGATCGAAACGCAATCATTTATTCAGAAGCGAATGCTAAACGAATCCGTAACCTCAGGCTTCCCTGTTGTTTGTCGACGACTTACGTTGGTGGCGGCACGGTGGCTTTGGCGGCTCGAAGTCCCAATTCTCAAATCCAAAGATAAACAATTGATAAAAATTTTCTTCGGCCAGCAAGCGTCATAAAATTCGATTGGAGGGTATTGAAGCGGGGGTGGTTCAAAAAGTTTTGCCGCCACCCGAATGAATTCGCTCTGGGCACTTTCCAATTGTAGTAGTCGAAGATAAGCGAAACTTTAATTTCTCGACTGTTATGTACACTGTGTTGATAATTACACTGCGCTGTTTTGAATATTTTGAATATGTTCAAACTTGTTTCAGGTACGTTTTCAAAGAATAATAATTTCATTTCTCAAACAAACTTAAAGTAATCAACAATTCGTGTTCATAATATAATAAAATGTCTTTGACATCTTTTGAAGTTTGTTATCAAATTTTAGTTTAAGTGAGATGTGCTGAGATAGAAAATGGTAATTTTTAAACCAAGCCTTGAGGAATCATGGAAAGAAGCATTTTCATTGGACCATTTCAATAACATCAGTACTGACGACCATTAATTTGAATGAGTCGTTAAAAAATCGACGAATGTCTACCATTTGAAAAAAAAAACATAAAAACAAGAAAGTCACTGCGGTTGCCACTTCAGACGGCCACGCGCCTCCACCGAATTTCTTCTTTCATTGTCACTAAACGTTACTCATCAATTAATTAATTACGCTGACCGACACGACCGTTGCCATTGTCTCTGCCATCGCCGTAATAAACCCAAAGACAGAAACGACGTTTTGCGAACATTTATCGCTCAATCTCTGAACTTGAAAGCGCTTTTTTATGTCGGCCATTTTGATTTTATGACACTCACTTGCCCTCTGCTCAGATCCAGAATCTTTCCTTCTAAAGTGGAAAATTGCACCTTCACAAGTAGGTACAGCAGACACTCGATTGACTGACTCGAATCACGCCACAAGACAGGTCCGGAGGTTCGCGATGGAAACGATGTTTTATCCGCGGTGGCCTAAGCCGTACTGACTGACCGGAACCGAGGCGAGTGCGCATACATCTCGCTGCAAGTGAAGGAGTCAAATGTGTCCTCCACTGAAATTGCGCGCGATTCTCGCGTCATGATGATAACGAGCCGGGATGAGCCAACTGCCGCATAAAGTGCTTTGGGACTTAGCTAAGAAGCCTGCAAGCTGATTGTCATCGTTGAGCGCTAATTTAATTCAGAGACATTCCCCGTGAGTGTGCACACGATATGTAGCAGGCAGAGCAGAAGACAACCAGCGGTCAACGGTGGTGCGATATGGCATAGCGTTGTGAACTGTTTGAAAAGTTAAATGTAAAAATACTTGTTTGCTGATTATTGCTAGCAGGATTTTCCAGTAAATCTGTTTGGCACAATAGTACCAATCGTAATTAATTTATATTGACTGATATTGAATTAACTTTACTTACAACAGTTGTTTGTGGCATGGCAGAAGTTTAAGGCATTAAGGTTTTTTACAAATTTTGACTCGGTTCGGAAACTGACAGATATACTAACTATTTGACAGTGTGGGTTGCTGCGATGCGATTGATTTGTAAGTTTTGAGTATACCATACTACCGCAACTATACCGTGCGGGACCGAAATCCGTACAGCACCGAAATCCGTCCACCTCATGAGATATCAACAAATTAAAGGGGGTTAAAGGTAATTAATGTAGAAATAATTTATCTTATCCTGTTCAGATACTTGGCAGTAAGTTTTTAGGGCAGAGAAATGGAAAGAAGGCTTTGAAATTAAAACAACAAAAACCAAAAACAAATCTCCATCCACCAAACGCGGAGTTTTTGCCGCCATTTTGTTTTCGGGTAGAGCATAATTGCACCAAAAGTAACTGTGTTTTAATTGCTAATTGCGAATCATTACATAAGATGAGCGGAATACAAATCGAAGGGATGGCTTCTCAAGGTGCGTATCGAACTATTTACAGTGGTAGTTTAGTCAATCAGATTGCTTCAATTTAAATATTTAGGTAAAAAATAGCTGTACGGATTTTGATCCTTTGATTCGAAATCCGTCCACGGTGGACGGATTTCGAGTCGGGAGTAGTTGAATTTATTCATTATTTTATCATGTTTTTCGTAGTTTTTAATGAGTAAATGTCACACACTTCAAAAGTAGAGGCTTCATGCTCCTGTGTCAATGACAAATGTTTTATTTACATTCGATTCCTATTTTCTAATGACTTTTTCATATACTAAGGTGCTAAAGTGTACGGATTTCGATGCCCCACGGTAGGAACACAAACGACTATCGGAAATTTTAACCTACCATGCTTACGAATAATTAAATTATTATTATTTTTTTTTAACTAATTTTATTTGCTAATTATCTAATACATGCATTCATCTCTAAGACTACGTGTTCCGTGTTTTCTTAACACTATCATCCTTATTTGCTATGTTATATTTTTAGTTATTATTAATACATTTCAATTGCCTCTGGCAGTTAGAATTTTTCCTCTGGTTGAATTGAGCCATGTAGGAATTACAATGTTTTCAACTTAAACTAATCTTAACCTATTTTATACTAAGGGTACAAAGAAGATTGCAACGATTTTTGTCTAAAATTGGAAATTGTTTTGTTGGACATTTGTTACAATGTCTCAATATAAGAAATTCTATGAAGTTCATTGGTACTATACCACGGAGGCAACTCCAGAATCATTTTTCAGAATTTTATTTTGAATCCTCTGAAGTGCCTTCTTTCTGGTATTGCAACAACTAGTCCATATTGGCACAGCATACAACATGGCTGGTCTAAAAATTAGTTTGTAAAGTTTGTTCTTAAGACAAAGTTTTGATTTTCTGTTTATAAGTGGACATAGACACCTAATATATTTGTTACATTTGGCTTGAATGCCTTCAATGTGGTTTTAAAAGTTAATTTTTGATCTAGCAGAAGTCCTAAATATTTAGCTTCGCTAGACCAATTAATTGTAACCCCATTCATAGTGACAATATGTCTGCTAGAAGTTTTCAAATAAGAAGCTCTCGGCTTATGTGGGAAAATTATAAGCTGAGTTTTGGAAGTTTCAAGGAAATTTTCCATTTTTGCAAGTAAGTGGAGAAAATATCCAAACTTTTTTGCAATCTACTACAAATGACACGAAGGCTACGCCCTTTGGCTGAGAGACCTGTGTCATCTGCAAACAAAGATTTTTGACACCCTGGTGGTGAATCAGGTAAGTCAGAAGTAAAAATGTTATACAAAATGGGCCCCAGTATGCTGCCTTTGGGAACACCAGCTCTTACAGGTAATCTATCACATTTAGAATTCTGATAGTTCACCTGCAGTGAGCGATCTGATAAATAATTTTGGATCAGTTTAATGATGTACAGAGGAAAATTAAAATTCATCAATTTTATAATCAAACCTTCATGCCAAACACTGTCAAATGCTTTCTCTATATCAAGAAGAGCAACTCCTGTCGAATATATTCAGATTTGTTGAGCCGAATTAAGTTCGTAACTCTTAATAACTGATGAGTGGTTGAATGCCCATGGCGAAAACCAAATTGCTCATCAGCAAAAATAGAATTGTCATTAATATGAACCATCATTCTATTTAAAATAATCTTTTCAAACAGTTTGCTTATTGAAGAAAGCAAACTGATTGGGCGATAACTAGAAGCCTCAGCTGGATTTTTGTCCGGCTTCAAAATAGGAACAACTTTGGCGTTTTTCCATTTATCTGGGAAGTATGCCAATTGAAAACATTTGTTAAATAAATTAACCAAAAAGAATAAAGAGCTCTCAGGAAGTTTTTTGATGTATGTAGAAAATACCATCATCACCCGGGCTTCCATACTTTTAAATTTTCTAGTAATAAATCTCACTTCATCCAAAGTAGTTCCCAACGATGGGTCAAAGACATTATCTTGGTTGAGAATGTCTTCGAAGCTTCGTGTAACCTGATCCTCAATTGGACTAGTGAGACCTAGACTAAAATTATGGGCACTCTCGAACTGCTGAGCAAGTTTTTGAGCCTTTTCGGCATTTGTTAATAAAATTTTATTTCCCTCTTTAAGCGCTGGAATTGGCTTTTGACGTTTTTTTTAAGAATTTCCAAAAGGGTTTCGAACTGGGATCCAACTTCGAGACATTATTCTCAAAGTTGGTATTTCTCAGAATAGCGAAACGTTTTTTAATTTCATTTTGCAAATCTCGCCAAATAACTTTCAACGCGGGATCGCGAGTTCTTTGGTATTGCCTTCGCCTCACATTTTTAAGACGGATCAGTAGCTGAAGATCGTCGTCAATAATAATGGAGTTGAATTTAATTTCACATTTAGGAATTGCAATGCCTCTGGCTAGAGCGCTGCACTGGGTGATTACCAAGGTTTGGGAGGATGAGGTTCTGCCGCAGGAGTGGATGGAAGGTGTCGTGTGTCCCATCTACAAAAAGGGCGATAAGCTGGATTGTAGCAACTACCGCGCAATCACATTGCTGAACGCCGCCTACAAGGTACTCTCCCAAATTTTATGCCGTCGACTAACACCAATTGCAAGAGAGTTCGTGGGGCAGTACCAGGCGGGATTTATGGGTGAACGCTCTACCACAGACCACAGGTATTGAAAAAATGACGCGAATACAACGTGCCACATCATCTATTTATCAACTTTAAAGCCGCATATGATACAATTGATCAGGACCATCTATGGCAGCTAATGCACGAAAACGGATTTTCGGATAAACTGATACGGTTGGATCGGGTGATGTGCGTAGTTCGAGTTCCAGGGGCATTCTCGAGTCCCTTTGAAACCCGTAGAGGGTTACGGCAAGGTGATGGTCTTTCGTGTCTGCTATTCAACATCGCTTTGGAGGGAGTAATACGAAGGGCAGGGATTGACACGAGTGGTACGATTTTCACGAAGTCCGTCCAGTTATTTGGTTTCACCGACGACATTGATATCATGGCACGTAACCTTGGGAGGATGGCGGAAGCCTACATCAGACTGAAAAGCGAAGCTCAACGGATTGGACTAGTTATCAACACGTCGAAGACGAAATACATGATAGGAAGAGGTTAAAAAGAGGACAACACTAGCCACCCACCGCGAGTTTGTATCGGTGGTGACGAAATCGAGGTGGTTGAAGAATTCGTGTACTTGGGCTCACTGGTGACCGCCGATAACGATACCAGCAGAGAAATTCGGAGACGCATAGTGGCTGGAAATCGTACGTACTTTGGACTCCGCAAGACGCTCCGATCGAATAGAGTTCGCCGCCGTACCAAACTGACTATCTACAAAACGTTTATTAGACCGGTAGTTCTCTACGGACACGAGACCTGGACGATGCTCGTGGAGGACCAACGCGCACTGGGAGTTTTCGAAAGGAAAGTGTTGCGTACCATCTATGGTGGGGTGCAGATGGCGGACGGTACGTGGAGGAGGCGAATGAACCACGAGTTGCATCAGCTGTTGGGAGAACCATCCATCGTTCACACCGCGAAAATCGGAAGACTGCGGTGGGCCGGGCACGTAGCCAGAATGTCGGACAGTAATCCGGTGAAAATGGTTCTCGACAACGATCCGACGGGAACAAGAAGGCGAGGTGCACAGCGGGCAGGTGGATCGATCAGGTGGAGGACGACTTGCGGACCCTCCGCAGACTGCGTGGTTGGCGAAGTGCAGCCATGAACCGAGCTGAATGGAGAAGTCTTTTATGTGCAGCACAGGCCACTCCGGCCTTAGTCTGATGATAAATAAAAATGCCTCTGGCTTCGACAATTAAATTTGTCAAAGATACGAGAGCATTATCAATATCACTTTTGGTATCGAGAGGAATATCAACATCAAAATTCCTATCGATATACGTTTTGTATAAATCCCTATCAGCCCTATGATAATTGAAAGTAGAGCTGATTGGATTATAAATGGCTTCTTGTGAGATTTTCAATGTCATAGGAAGGTGATCAGAGTCAAAGTCAGCATGAGTTACCAATTGGCCACACAGCTGACTTGAATCCGTTAAAACCAAATCAATTGTCGAAGGATTTCGAGTGGATGAAAAACAAGTTGGGCCATTGGGATATTGAATAGTATAATATCCCGCAGAACAATCTTCAAATAAAATGTTGCCGTTGGAATTGCTTTGAGCATTATTCCATGAACGGTGTTTGGCATTGAAGTCACCAATTACGAAGAATTTTGATTTGTTGCGAGTCAGAATTTGAAGATCAGCATTCAACAAATTCTTTTGCTGCCCATTGCATTGAAAAGGCAAATAGGCTGCAATGAAGAAAAATTGACCAAAATTTGTTTCAACAGTAACTCCCAAGGTTTCAAAAACTTTGGTTTCAAACGAAGAAAATAATTTATGTTTGATACGTCTATTAATGACACCACCACAGGCGCTGTCAAGACGATCATTTCTGTAGATAAAATAATTTGGATCTCTTTTAATGGAGAGTCCGGGCTTTAAATAAGTTTCTGTTATAATGGCAATATGCACATTATGAACTGTTAGGAAGTTGAATAATTCATCTTCCTTACCCTTTAGAGAGCGGGCATTCCAATTTAGAACTTTCACACAATTATTTAGATCCATTAAAACGGAGTCCGATAACAATTTTTGTGTGTACTTTATACCAACCTGAACAGCTTCTGGTATGGTATTTGCTTTGAACATTGCATCAATCATGTGATGCAATTGTTCAGTTAAAAAATCAAAATCGGAAGCAGTTATGCTACCTGAATCGGCAACATGACCATTATTTTCCGTTGGGACATGGGTACACCACATTTTGAGAAGAGAAATTTTGTCTACCAGCAGCGATGTTTGCATACGTAGGTACATTCGAAAAATTGGAATTTACTGAAGGGCTTGCTACCCGTTGACGAGCGGCAAAATTTGTTTGTGAATTGTGGTGGGTATGAATTGCTCGACCGGTAACCGGTTTCGAAATTTGAGCGTTTGAAAAATTTCTAACCGTCGAATCTGGGATCCGATTGGAATTTCCCGTCATCAATTTTGCACGGGAATTCAAAACTTTTTTGCGTGAAGGGCATTCCCAGAAATTGGATTTATGATTGCCCCCACAATTTGCACATTTAAATTTATTGGAATCTTCTCTCACAGGACATGCGTCCTTGGCGTGAGAGGCTCCACCACAAATCTTGGCTTGGTTTTTTTTTTCTAGCTTGTAACGATTGTGCGGTATTCATAACTCTCCTTCATCCTCCATCATTATCAATTTAAACCCAATTCTGTAAGTTTATTATGCAAAAACGTCAACCGTGTACCATTTATACATTTTGAATTACTAACCTTCAAACTGCCAGCTAATATTACAGAGATACAATCTAAACAAAATGTTTGACTGAATGGACCATACCAGTTCTAATCGGGTGTATACATTTTCAAGGGTTGGCCAATTTTATCTCATAGGTAATGGAATACCCTGATTCTATGTGTACACAACTATGTGAAAAACACTCCAAAATTTAACAAAGTTGCGTTCATTTTGCACGATACGGTAAAAACTTTTTTTTTTCTACAACGAGCTGATTTTTTTATACGGAGAGCGTAACAATGTAATGTGTATACTATTGAATAGGATAGAGTGTCAATTGTCTGACGATTTGAAAACACATCCCTCATGAAAATATTTCAAATTTCAGGATACACGCACTCATACTCACTCATAGATAAAGTATATAAATTGTAGATCGCTTAATCAATTAATTAAAAGATTACCAAGCAAAACTGTTTTATTCTCGGCTTAATTTACACCACCTGAAAGTGCTTGAGTACCTTAACAAGACTGTGTAGTTGATTGTAAAAAGGATGCCTTAAATACCAGCCTTTTTTCTCTTGAAATCTTTTCTAACATTATATGAACATATTTCCAACCAACCATGAGGAATGGTTTGCTAAGAAGTACTACTTGGGTAATAACAGCTTGCAATACTTTTTGAGAAATCTATCTATTGCTTTTTTCACCGAGTAATAGACTACCGTATTGAAGTACCAAAACAAATATTCTCACTTCCGAATGGATGGAAACTAGCTAAAGCATTGGATTTTGCTTTATGTCGTTCTTAAACCATCGTTCTTGCAGTAAAGACGTCACCCATATATGGAGGAACTGGTGGGAATATATTTTGGTGGGACAATATTTTTAAACGAGAGTTTAAGATGGCACTAAATTTACAATACCTCCGCTGGAATATTATAGAAATGACATAACTAGATGACCAGTTCACGTTAGTTTTTGAGATTGAGAGATTGTGAAGTATTTAATTGTTGACAGATAAAAACCATAAAAATACTACGCTTGGAAGAATTTCAAAGCAAACTAGCAAAATCACTAGATTAGTTGCCAGTTGGGTCGGAATAATCAAATCTAAGAAGTGTGGTTACGATTATCTTGTTTCGTAACATTATTTATATTTGGAGATCTATTTTACCCCTCTCTCCCCATCCTAATATTTTGCCAAATAGTTTCATCTACATATAGAAATAAACCTTGTAAGTTTCAGCCAGATGCTGAAACATCGATAAAATGGAGTTGCGATTCTCACAAAGTGGCTTGCAAACAAACAGTGCAGTGTGCAGAAACTTATAATTTGATTGATTGTTCGCACTGAAATAAGTTTCAATAAGTTTTCAAGTTAGAAAGGAAATACGTCATGTTTTTATACTAATGTATTTCTGCTTGAGCTCACATATAAAAATTTACGAATTTTTGACATTTTATTTTTACAAGACTATTTTAATTAATTTACCGAAATTGCTTGTTTGCCGTTAAGAATAATTGTTTTTTTTTTCGCATAGCTGTAAAAGCAACATCACTACCGGTACCCACAGTAATTGTAGCTTATTCAATAAAAATATCAACAAGCACTTTCGCTGAATCCGTTCGTTTTTGTTTCAGTTTGCGAAAGACGTGCTAATGTTTAAGGCACTTGTTTTGGTCCTATTTTACTTCTGTTGAAAATTGTTCTGCAAATAGTTTGCTATCTAATATAGATCAGCGAAGGTTATACATATCTATTGAGACGAAAAATATAGATGAATTGAAAGGAAGAAGAAACAGTTTTTTAAACTTATGTATTTTCTGCTAGAACTCACATAAAAAATTGATGTATTTTTTGACATTTATTTTTAAAGGACTAATTTACCCTACACTTCCCTAATGGAAAATTCTGATTTTTAATTTCAACTTAGACAAAAAAAGTTTGGACAGTTTTTCCCAGATCGGAAAACATCAACTTAAGTAGGGTCAATATTTGTGCGAACTTTCTTTTGAATAAACAGTGTTGCAGAAAATTGCGATTTTCTTTAAAATTCTTGAGTTGGCGCTTCTGAATTATATATGAGATGAAAGCTCTTTAGTTCCTTAATTGCCTTGCGGGTTTAGTTTTTTATCCTAGATCTGTTGGTGAAAAATATTTCCTTTGGAAAAACGACCATTTTTTATCGAAAAAGTCCATTTTCTCCTAAAGTAAACACTTTTAAAACCATATCACCCACATGGTATAAAGTACTAATTGAGTAGAAAAAACGTGCAAAATTTAAACAAAATCGGTCACTTATTGCCAAAGTTATTGCATTTTTTTGGTTTTGGCGATTTTTGAACAATAATTTTTGAAGGGCCGTTTTACCCCACTTCCCCTCAATGAAAAAATCTGAAAATTTGCAAAATGTCTTCTCTTACATATATGAACCCTGAAAATTTTATTCAAATCGGAGAGCATCGTTGCAACCTGCTTTGGAAAGGGGGTCGCGCTTCTCGCGAACTGGCTCTTAATGCTCATTGCTGAGCGTGGAGATGTGACCTTCTAAGAGGTTTTTTTTTCCAGAACGGTGTCCCTGCAGGATTACCACCGCTTGTCGGAATTTTACTTTACTACGTCCAACGTAAAACGAAGACACGGGTCCTTGCAAAGATCGCAACGGGATCAGTGGGTATAAATAGCGCTAAGAAGTACCGTTGAAATTAAAATAGCTTCGGGTAGTATTAAAATCTTCCTTCCGCAAAGAGAGAAAGAACCGCACAGCACGAAAGCACGATGCGGTCTGATCTCTTGTTGTAGATCATTTCTTCTGAAGACGTCAAAACTTTAGCACTGATGGTTTTCGAGTTATCGATTTATGTCGTAAAATTTGACGAATCCGTCCATTGTGCGGTCCATAGAGTTTTATTTGAGGACTCGCGCGATAAACCTTTCACAAGAGTGGGCCAATATCCGCGTTTCTCACTTTGACCAGCTTCTTAAGCTGGATATTGAGCGCGGTGTAGTTTGATCGAACCGTGTTTCCGAAATTCTTTACACGCGGGGGGTTTCTCACGATAAAGTTGTGTACACTCAACATCCTACCACGGCCTGTGTGGTTTCCTTGGAACCGATGCTCTTGGCACCGGCCGGCGTTGTGCCTGAAGAGCGCTGTTAAGGATCACCTGGGATGAAAACTCGTACTCTTTTCGCGAGGGAAGTGCTTCTATCGACTGTACGCCATCAATAACAGCTTCCGAATATTTTCCCCATTCGATGTGCTTCGTGAGATCAGAAACAGATTGATTACTTCCATTGGAAATTTAGACTTCGATCGGCATATAATCATTACATTTGGGATCTTGGACCACCATCCCAGTACAGTCCAATGATCATGAGCTCGAACAAATGGAAATATCTAGACGGCTATCTACTCCAGAAATAATACTAGAATATTGTCCCGGGGGGATCAAGGCATTAGAAGAGAGGGTAACTCAAGTAACCTTCCGTTACTTGGGTTAGATTGATAGCTTGGCTTTCCATCAAACCAACTCCCTGAGTGATAGTTTCAGGTGCCTGTCTGCAGATTTACCTTCATCCCTTTAATCAAAAAGACGGCTATCTCATGCTAGAGGAGCTACCAGTGTAACTTCTCCTGTATTCAAAATTGGCTTGTTGACGGTTGTCGTCGTACAGTTCCTCCCCGCATATTCCGTGGGAGTTAAATTCTCCCAAGAGCAACCGTGGATCGATTCTATGAAAAGAGTGCTGTTTTTTTATCCCTAAAAGAACCCCTCGATATCGATTGAGAAAAATGAAGGTTCACATCTGGTGTTAGCCATGTTTCACATAATGCAAAAACATAGCATTGTAATTTGTTACCCAAAATTTTGAAAATTTATAATTTTGGAAGAATACTTCGACAGTTCTACCAGAATAGTTCTACCAGAATACTTCTGTGGTTCTACTGTAGAATCGAATGACTCCTCGAGGAGGGGCATTTTTGAAGCCAGATGCTTCAGGAAAGGAGTCAGGATAGGAAATGGATGTTTTCACTACGCACATAACCCGATCTATCGTCGCCTTGATCAACCGTATCAGTTTATCCGGAAATCCGCGACCAATGCTGGGTGTGGATCGAGAATCCGTCTGGTATACGCAGAGAATATATTTCCGAATACCAAGATGATTTAAGCAAATTTTAATGTATTTTGTGAGAAATTTCTATTTGTTATGCATTTTTTTATCAGTTACTCAATTACTATTTAATTTTCGATTAAATTGCAGGGAAAGTACTGTGATGACGCGCACATTGAAAACGGCTCGCATAGACTGATGAACCGCATTAGCTGTAGGTAATTGGGTGGGCAGAGCATGAGGACAGCCACCCGATGTGAATGGGACTTTCCTCTGATGTGCGTAAGCAGACGTAGTGTAGACACCTCTAATTACCTACCATCTCTTATCTGCAACTGAGCGTCAGACCACGATTAAAACAGCTGATAATAAGACAACACAGGGGAAGTAATCTCTTATCTCATAGGTTCGTTCGTCTCGAATATATATTGCAAAAAAAAATAATGGAGAAAACACCTCGATTTCAAGAAAAACTCTTCTTTTTACACGTGTTTTTTACATTTTAATTATTCTGCATATGAATTTCCGTAACTTAAAATCTCTGACCTAAAAGTAATTAGAATTATCCGTTGTCAAAAATGCTATCTTATATTGAAATTATTTATTTTTTTCAATTGATTTTTTGATTGGAAAATTATTTTATTTGTGACAAATATTGAAAATATTTATTTCTGATTCCGTGCCGATAGTTCGAACGAGCCAGACGTGTGTGCTGTGTCTCATCGCGGATTGTGTTCGGTAGTGAAAAGGCTATTGTGTGGTGCGCTCCTACCTACGGATCCAAGGCGATCGCTGTCGGCGAGTGAAGTAGCTGCTTCTGGCGACGCCAGTGAAGCAGGCTATTGTTACTGCTGCTACCTACAGCAGCAGGGGCAGATAAGTGGCAAAACTTTTATTGTTCTCCCTTCTGTTTGATTCAGAGTGGGACTGCTTAGAATTAATCGAATTAGTTTTTTAAGTTTTTTCTAATTTGCTATTAGTTATAAGTTAGTATAAGCAAAATTATCCTTCCACCTTGCGGGGTGAAAATGGAGGCGGAGACTGGAGAAGGCAATGTGCCTGCTAAAGATGGAGGGCGCACTCGATTGTACCATGCGGCTTCGCCTGGGCCTTGGGTTGTTTACTTTCGGCAGAAAGTAAATGCCTAGATTTTCTCGGCATTAAACGAGATTTGACGCGTCGTTTTCTGAAGCTTGATTTTGGCCAGATCAACAGGAACAAACTACGCATCACCGCACCTACATATCAGGTGGCGAATGAAATTGCTGGCGACAGAGCGTACAATGTTGAATATTTGGTTTATGTCCCCTCGCGGGAGGTCGAAGTTGAAGGTGTGATCAACGCAGCGAGCCTGACTTGCAAGGATGTACTTGCAGGGAAAAGGCCGTCTAAAGAATGTAATGGAGTCTACCGTGGATATTCTGGACTGCAAGGAATTGCATTCAGCAGCCACGGTAGATGGAAAGAAGGTATATTCCAAGTCAGGTTCGCTTTGGGTGACATTCGCCTGTTCGATGCTCCCAAAATATGTTGATATTGAAAACGTGCTATTTCCGGTGCGTCTGTTTGTGCCAAGGGTATTTAATTGTACCAATTGCAAACAACTTGGTCACACTGCCGAGTTTTGTGACAACAAACCACGTTGTGGCAAATGTTCTGAAAGGCATCGGGAGGAGTCCTGCCAGCAACAGGCAACAAAATGTGCTTATTGTGGTTTGAATCCTCCCCATGGTTTGCAGGAATGCCCGGTGTACAAAAAGCGCACCCAAAAAGTGAAGCGCTCGTTGGTACAGCGCTCCAAGCAGTCGTATGCGGAAATGGTTAAGTCGCAAGACACATCCGCCACAGCCACTGCATCGACTGCTATTTCAGCCACCGTTCGTGTAAGTGATTATTATGATTCCATATCCATTGATGAATTGGACTCTGACGCAGCCGATATGGATGATCCTGCGGAGGTACACGTGCCCGAGAAGAGGAAGCAACCGTCTTCCCCGGGATCACGCCGCAAGAGAACAAAAATCATCCATAAAAGCTTGGCAAAATCTGAAGGTAATGGGGGTTTATTTAAAATCCCGAAGCAACCTGTCCCTACTGCTTCTTTTGATCCTAGTTGCAGTAAGGCATTCCCGCCATTGCCAAAATCCGATGTTTCGAAGAAACATCCGGCTAGGAGAATCAACGAAAGAAAAAAAGTAATTCGCACTTCTAGTAAAAGTATTCCGTCCAAGCGAGGATTGATCTCCTTTAAGGACCTTGTGGACCGTTTTTGAATTTATTCAATATTCCGAATTCATTGAGGCCTATCATTGACCTTTTTATACCAACAGTGGAAAGTTATCTGAAGCAATTGACTGTTTCATGGCCCCTTCTTGCAGGAATTGTATCTTTCGATGGATAATACGGCCAATACCCAAGATACAATCACTGTGCTGCAGTGGAACTGTCATAGTCTGAAAAATAAATTAGACGTGTTCAAGTTTTGATTCGCAATTCCGATTGCGATATATTTACACTCTGTGAAACATGGCTTTCTTCTGAAGATGAAATCAACTTCCACGATTTTAATATTATTCGCCAAGATCAGGATGATCATTATGGTGGCGTTCTTTTGGGGATCAAAAAATGCTACTCCTTCTACAGAATTCCCATTCCGACTGTTCCCGGCTTAGAAATCGTCGCATGCCAAGTAAATGTGAAGAATAAAGATCTTTGCATAGCTTCAGTGTACATTCCTCCAAATGCCTCTATTAATCGTCGACATTTTTGGAGCGCAGTCTCCCTCCTATCATCTCCAGTATTGATATTGGGTGATATGAACGCACATGGTATTGGATGGGGCGAAACGTATGACGATTATAGAGCGCCTATTTTCTATGATTTGTGTGACGATTTCAATTTGAATATTTTGAACACTGGTGAAGTAACTCGAATAGGACCAAATGGTCAACAAAGCCGTATTGATCTGTCTTTATGTTCAAATTCACTATCATTAGATTGCACGTGGAAGGTAATTCAAGATCCCCATGGTAGTGACCATATGCCGATAGTCACCACAATTAAGAGTGGCTATCAACAATCTGAGCCAGTTAATGTTCCTTTCGATCTCACGAAGAACATTGACTGGCAAAAATTTGCATCGGCGGTAAAAATTGGTATTGAATCAACTGATACTCTTCCACCTTTGGATGAATATCGATTCCTTATTGAGTTGATTCAAAAAAGCGCACTAGAAGCTCAGAAACGACGCGTTCCAAGTACATCTGTCATAAGAAGACCAGCCACTCCTGGATGGGATGATGAATGTACTAAGTTGTATTCTGAGAAATCTGATGCCTTCAAGGCCTTCCGTAAACACGGAAGGTCAGAGCTTTTTGAAGAGTATTTGAGGCTCGAAAGAAAACTCAAAAATCTTCTCAAGGCAAAAAAACGTAGCTACTGGCGACGTTTTGTCGAGGGACTATCACGAGAAACCTCAATGACAATACTTTGGAAAACGGCTCGCAACATGCGGAACCGCATTTCCACCAATGAGAGTGAAGAATACTCCAATCGATGGATATTCAACTTCGCAAAAAAGGTCTGCCCAGATTCCGTACCAGCAGAACCGCTATTTCGAGAATCAGTCACTGATCCCGGTTCTTTGGGTGGACCATTCACAATGCTGGAACTATCTATGTCTCTTCTTTCATCGAATAACTCTGCTCCGGGATGCGATAACATTAAATTCAATCTTCTTAAAAACCTCCCAGATATCGCAAAAAGACGATTACTTGACCTGTACAACTGTTTCATGGAGTACAACATTGTGCCACCTGAATGGCGACAGGTCAAAGTAATAGCTATTCAAAAGCCTGGGAAACCAGCGTCTAATCACAATTCATACCGACCGATTGCCATGCTGTCATGCATGAGAAAATTATTGGAGAAAATGATCCTTTCAAGAGTCGACCATTGGGTCGAAGAAAATGCATTGCTTTCAAATACTCAGTTTGGATTTCGAAAAGGGAAAGGAACAAACGATTGTCTAGCGTTGCTTTCTTCAGATATACAACTGGCCTTTGCGCACAAGGAGCAATTGGCTTCAGTATTCTTGGATATTAAGGGCGCTTTTGATTCAGTTTCCATAGAAGTACTGTCAGACAATCTGCACAGTAGTGGATTACCCGTTATTTTGAACAATTTCTTGTATAATTTGTTGTCAGAAAAACAAATGAACTTCACACTCGGCACTCTGACAACTTCCAGAAATAGCTACATGGGCCTTCCCCAAGGATCATGTTTAAGTCCCTTGCTTTATAATTTCTATGTTAAAGATATTGACAATTGTTTGGAAGGACAATGCACGCTCAGACAACTTGCAGATGATGCCGTGGTCTCTCTAAGAGGTCCATGTGCAGCTGTCTTGCAAGGACCATTGCAAAAGTACCCTGGATAATCTGACTGTTTGGGCCAGTCATCTAGGGATCGAGTTTTCACCGCAAAAAGCTCAGTTGGTTGTGTTTACTAGGAAGCGGTACCCAGCTCAACTGAAACTAAAACTGTTGAATGATGACATCAACCAATCTTTATCTTCTAAATACCTTGGGGTCGTGTTTGATTCTAAATGTACTTGGAAACTCCATTTTGAGTATTTGATACAAAAATGCCGGAAAAGGATCCATTTTCTACGTTCTATCTCCGGAACATGGTGGGGTGCTCACCCGGAAGACCTCATCAAACTATATAGAACGACTATTCTCTCTGTTTTAGAGTATGGCTCTTTCTGCTTCCTCTCAGCAGCTGATTGCCACCTGATCAAATTGGAACGAATTCAGTATCGTTGTTTGCGTATTGCCCTTGGTTGCATGCATTCAACGCATAACATGAGCCTGGAGGTGCTTGCTGGAGTCATTCCTTTAAAGCACCGTTACTGGGAGCTCTCACTTAGAATACTCGTCAAATGTGGAACAAGTAACACACTTGTCTTAGATAACTTCGATAAAATGCTTGAACTGACTTGTCGTTCAAGATTCCTTAGAGTCTATCTCAACTACATTTCTTCAGATCTTTGTCTTCCGTGTTATAATCCACCTCGAGTTCACTTCACCAACGACAGTTCCTCAATTGAATACGATCTGTCCATGAAATACGCTATTCAAGGAATACCAGATCATCTTCGACAAATATCTATTCCTCCTTTTCAGAAAAATATGAACATGTCAATTGCAACAACAGATATTTCACTGATGGTTCTCGCATTAACGGATCCACTGGCTTCGGTGTTTTCAATGTAACTTCAACCACCTTCCGAAAACTTCAGGAACCGTGTTCGGTTTATGTTGCTGAGCTGGCAGCAATTAACTTCGCTTTGGGGATAATTTCCAATCAGCCCGTAGACCATTATTTCATCTTCTCGGATAGTCTTAGTTCTATCGAGGCACTCCGGTCGATGAAACCTGTTAAGCACGCATCTTACTTTCTTACAAACATAAGAGAGCAGATGCGTGTTTTGGTCGAAAGATCATTCAAGATTACCTTTGTTTGGGTCCCTTCTCACTGCTCAATCTACGGCAATGAGAAGGCAGACTCGCTGGCAAAGGTGGGCGCACAGGAAGGTGAAGTTTATGATAGACAATACTCGAGCAACGAGTTTTTCCCATTAGTCCGTCAGAGTACTCTTCAAAGTTGGCAAAGAAATTGGACACACAACGAACTTGGACGGTGGCTATTTTCCATAGTTCCAAAAGTTTCTGGGCGAGCGTGGTTCAGAGGTGAGGACTTAAGTCGAGGCTTCATTCGCGTGATGTCGAGACTTATGTCTAATCACTATTCACTAAACGCACATCTGTACAGAATAAACCTTGTCGATAGCAACTTATGTAGGTGCGGAGCCGGTTATGATGACATCGATCACGTAGTTTGGTCCTGCTCGGAAAATGACGCCTCCAGAGAGCAATTATTGGATACCCTTGTGGCCCGAGGTAAACAACCCTTCAGGGAAGTTCGCGGTGTTTTGGGAGATCGTGATGTTGTCTATATGCAGGCCATTTATAGTTTTCTTTGTGCTTCTGACATCAAAATCTAACATTTTGTTTTTTTTCTTTCTTTAAAGTTTTTTGTTCTGTCTCGGGCTTTTTGTTCCGTAGAGCTCCATAGCTCTTGCCATCCGGAAGATGCTCCCAGGCGTACCAGTGCTCGGGCACGACGACACGCCAAATCGGCACTGGCGCCAAATGCCCGGATGAGAAGCTGAAATTTCCTGATCCCGAATCCTAAGCCCCGTCCATCCTTAAACATTGTAAACTAACCTCGAGTCACCACGAGTACGCTGGCTTCTACCCCTCCTCTTACTAACCGTATAATAAAATGATATTGATTGTATATATCACAAAGATCAATGGCTCCGTAAAGTGTTATACACGCCTGAGCCTACCAAATAAACGAAATTGGAAAAAAAAAAATATTTATTTCTCATTGTAGCTTATTTATAGAAATTTCCTTTTTTTGAGAGAAAAAAAAATATTGGATTCGCCAATTATATTCAGTTTTATGAAAAATGGTGCGTATGTATATTAGGGTGGCTCAAAAAACACTTTTTCAAAAATTTTGATGGGCCGCCCTCTTATTCGATTCTATTTGATGCCCTGATGCTCTGGACAAAATTTCAGCCAAATCGGTCAACGTTTGGGCGGTGCTAAACTCGTCGGAAGTTTATATGGGAAAATGTATGCAGAAATATCCAAAAACAGTGATTTGCAGTTGGACGGTACAATTTACGATCAAGAACAATGATACTCATTCAGTTCTTGTAGAATTAAATACAGAATGTAATGCTGAAAACCGCGAGAAGATTAGAGTTTATTAGGGTAAGGGAGGTATTTTGGACCACTTTAGGAGATGGCCGAACAATTTTGTCGAATAAAAGTTAGATTTTGTAACAATACTTGATCAATGCCCTATGCAACTAAAAAGTGGTGAATGCTAAGTAGGAGTTGTAGGTAAAAATGTTGTAAATCCCACTGAAAGAACCAAACTACCATAAATTCTGAAGATATGTAAGATTTAATTTTGGACCACCTGTTTTTATTTTGGACCACCTGTTGAACATATTTTGGACCACTCGAACAATTTTGTATTGCTTGCAAAGTTATGTTACTATTGGATTAAATTAGCGATCTCCAGCATTTTCGGCGTTTTCATCCTGAAAGTCCTTGCGAAGCAATACATTTTTATAGGCATTCAAAGCTTAGAACAATATCTACAAGCTTAGGGTATTGAAACTAATTTCAATGTCAGTACCACTCGGTACAGCATCATCAAAGCAAAACAAACTTGTGGCCCATTGCCGTGATGTATACACCTGCATACATACCCTGCATATTTTTATGTAGTTTGTTAGATCTGTTCCATTTGCGCCATTGATAGTAGTGGGTTGCCTGGTTCTTCCTTGCTCATTGCATATTCTTTTTCAAAACGAAACATAATCGTAGAACGCGGAACTCTGTTGCATTGGCAAACAGCACGGACGGAGAGCTATAGCAAAGATTGGTTCTTGTCGAAGAGATTTCTCAACTATTCTCCTCACAATCGCATATTATGGGACAAATATGGATAGGAATTACAGCAAAGGTGGGACTGATATGCGATCATAGGCAGTATTTTCGTACGGAAATAATAAAAGCAGTTACATGTTGGGTTAATAGACATTTTCTAGGGCTTACATCAATAAACGGTAATTTATAAATGCGGTATGAACAGTAATTTATGAATGGTTTGATACTAGAGAAACAAATGGTTGCTAAAACAAAAGTTTAAGAGATCTAGAACTTAAAAGAAGATATGTCGAAAATATGTTCGGTTCAATAAAAATGAACCTATTTTGGACATGCCTCAGAATACTGTTTTAAACTTACAATGTTTCGTTCGAGATATGAAACTGCTTCAATTAGGTTTTAATGAGTCAACAACATCATTCACGTGGTTTAAATCTATGTACAAATAAACTTACAGCTTTTGAAAGTTGACTTCAATTTTACAATGTCGTCTTATTTTTGGTCTAATCCAGCCGGCATGGATAAATACGTGAAAATATTCTTAATAATTGCAATATTTTATAAGAAACAAATGTAGGAAATATCTTATGGATAGTTTCTTTGTGCAATAAAATTTAAATATTGCACGTTTTATTTAGTTTTGTGTGATATAAATACAAAATTCAGCTAGGTGGTCCAAAATAAGAGCCCGGTCCAAAATACAGCCGTTACCCTAGGCAAAGATATTAGCATTTTACTGGAGTGTTGTAGGGGTGAATTTATTTCTTTTCAAAGGTAAAAGAAACGAAATTTGCTCAAACCCCACTACAGAGAAATGCTAATAACTTAGCCAGGCAAACTCTAATCTTCTCGCGGTTTTCTGCATAACATTCTGTATTAAGTTCTTCAAGATCTTAATGAGTATCATAGTTCTTCTTCGTAAGTTGTGCCGTCCAACAGCAAATCACTGTTTTTGAGTATTTCCGCTTACATTTTTGCTTATAAATTTCTAACGAGTTTAGCACCGCCCAAACGTTGACCGATTTCTCTGAAGTTTTGTCCAGAGCATCAGGGCATCAAACAGAACCGAATAAGAGGGCGGCCCATCAAAAAATTGAAAAAAGTTTTTCCCATACTAATTTGAGCCACCTTAATGTATATGTTTAATTGTTTACTCTAAGGACAATCCTCAAGGAATCCAAAGAACGCGAGTACTTTCAAATTTCAATTCCGTGAGGATTGTTTTTAATTGCAATTTTTCAATAGTCTGTGGATAATTACTCATTATCTATGCGAAGTTTTCAGGTTGGTTATTTATTTATTTCAGTTAGTTGTCATAAGACGAGTTATTACTATTCAAATTGGATATGGATAGTATTAACTTGGCTTACGGCAAATATAAAAACACATTCTACATTTTACGAAAAGGCTATATGTATATTCACTCCAAAGCCAGTTTCATGATAGAAGGGCCGAAGACTAATAGTGTTATAGTGTCAAATCTACTCAGTTCAACTATTTGAGATGATGTCTGTTTGTGTGTGTATGTGTGTGCGCAAAATAAACTTATCTTGAACCGATTTGCTTGCATTCGACAAAGATTCATTTTTCATTGTTTTCTATCGAAAATTGGCCAGATCAGATGTTATGACCAAAATACGATTTTCAAATAAATAACACGCTAAGAAAATATCACTATTTTTTTTTAGTATATCTAATGCACGAGAAAGGGATAAACACCGCTATTTTCAATCAGGATTTTTATAATTTATGTTTATTAAGTTATGTTGTTTTGAACAGAAAGAACCCCTATTTGGCCAGAATATGTGCCGGAAAAGGTATTATGTTCATTTAAACAATCATACAATTTTATTTCAAATCGCCAAAATGAATACCACTCCGTTGTTCGCAAATGCGGGTCAAATATCAGTGTCAAAATCCAGCACAATCCAGTTCCTTCCAGTATTTGCTTCGAAATTCACACTGCCAACTTATACTTCCAATGCCACACATGTACCTATATCGAACTCAATTACCAGCCGGCACAACGCAACGGTACGGTACGTTGTTAGCCGCTTTCTTCCCATCGCATCGTGTCAAAGTCGAATGACCCCAACGCTCTCCACTTTCGGGAACTTCAGAACGTGCATCTCGTTGCCTGTGGTGACGGTTAGCCCGCCAGCAGTGTGCCAGTTATCCGTTTGATTCAGTACATGCAATTACCGCTCGTTAAGGAAATGGTTCAATTCAATGAATCAGCGAACTCCTTGTTTTGTACGTTATTGTCGCAGTTTTAGTTGGCCGTCCGGTCATACAAATCCGTCTTTCAATGGACTTAGAAGTTCTGGTGAGATGAGAGATAGAAGCTTAGCCACGAAGGCATACCTTATCGTTTATATTTATTTTGTATGAAGAAAACTAGCTAGGAAAAGATAACTTATGTAATAAGCGTATTACTATTTTGTTTGAATAAAGGTGAGAAAGTTATAGTAGATCTAGAATAAATCTCGGTTCACAGACATCTTCCAATTAGTTGTCTTAGAATAAATATGTACGATATCTTCTTAGGTTCGACTGGTAATTACCGCATCGAACTAACATCTTTCACAATAGCCCTATTCTACTGCCTGTAGAAGCAAGAATTATTATTGTGGTGCCATACACAGTTCAATTATCGCCGTTTTTTCGCACCGCGGAATCGGTGTTATCATCTTCTGTCACCGTCGTCGACGCCTGCGGCACAGAGGTGTGATTCGGCTTGACATATGTGTGTGGCTATACGAGAAGTTCGGTTGGCGTGCGAGTTAGGACGGTTATGGAAAAGCACGTGACGAACCCAAGTACGATTCTATGCTGATTGGTGATAACCAGTGTATGATGTTGTCCAATAACTGATAACTGATTGGATGACGAGTGTTGACACGGTTTGGTTATGTACTGTGATGGATGATAGACTGGTGGGCGAAGGAATAGCCTTGAAATGGTTAGAGCTTCCACGCCACTGTAACAAAATTCCAGGAACTGAATGGTAGAATGAATACCAATTTAGAATGAATCTAGTTTCTTTGTTTGCGTATTCTATTTTAATTCCGTATTTTATTGGAAACTGGAATGAATTTAGCAAACTAGAACGTTGATAATTTTTTTTTGTCTCAAAGATTAGTTAGAGCAAGTTTTTATTATGTGTTGTATGTTACATATTGTAGTATCTGAAATCAATCTTGATATTGTAAATAGAATTGGTTTAGTAGATAGAGATACCAAACCAAGTAACAATATTAAAACACTTGGCTCGATCTTCGAGACTTTTTAAACGTAAGCTGAAATCCAAGAACAGCATGAAGCTTTGAATTTCGACAACATTTTCTTTGCATCAAGATCCTGTCTTGTGAACCTGTTGCATGAAAATAAGCTAGCTGTCTGGGGTCAAGCCAAGATAAACAACCGAATTTGCCCATTCTCAGCCAAAATAATTTTGAGTGGGGGTTACAACCAAACATTATTACTTTATAAGAAGTATCTTGATGTCAAAGTTCACGCATCTTATTGTAAATGATCATTATGTCAAGTTAAGAAGCTCGTAATCTGAACAGACTATAAGCTTCATTATTACTTTCATCACGAAATTTTCATTTTGGTCTTCTCTACCACTTTTAAATAATAGTAAAATAGTAGAAAATTATATCACTTGATAACTTTCCCTTAAAACTACAGATGCTAATTATTGATGAATTCGTTTGATGATAATTCGAGCTACGGACAAATTAGCTCAAAAGCCTATTCATGGTTGCATATGAGGAGCTAGTAATAGATAGAAGTGGATTAAGTCCCAAACTATAGGTGGGCAGTGTAGTTCGCCCCCGCACAGTACCCACTGGAAACGAAACGAAACACTAGTTGACATGACCAGTCGGCTAAATGAGCTACAAACGAGGGAGCGCGGTAGCGCATTGAGGCTGACGCCAGTAAGGTCTCAATTATGGTTCTGGCAGGCACGTCAAGGCTATGTGTATGGTATATTGTAATATTGTGAAGCGAGGGCTAGCAGTCTGACATTCTACTCTCTTATTAGGGTCGGGTGACATCGACTCGAAACGGCGAGTGGGCTAATGGCTATGCTGTCTTCCGTACCATAAAACCGTGGCGGGCCTTGTAGCACGCCGCCCAATCCTGCAATCCAGTTTTGACTACTGGGTGGGAGTAGGCTCAGATGCGTCAAAAATCGTTAGAGATGGAGGTGGTGGACCCTTTTGCCAAAGGGGGTCTAGCGAGGTCCCCTACTAGAGAGGGGGAGAACGGAGTGACGGTTGCTGCAATTGGCAGCACCGAAAACTCTCCAGTGGTGGTAGGGAGTAGCCCTGTCTGCACACCCGATGAGCCACTACCAGGGATACGGGTGGTGGCCGAGAAACTCGATGGCATTATCGAGTTCATAAGCGGTAAGCAGAACACCAACAAGGAACTTAAACGAGCCTGTTGGTGCTTCGGCAAGATGTTCAAGTCGCAAGACAAGAACAGGGCGCTTTCATTAGGCGTGTAGCGGGAACAGAGAAGGTAGCCAAAAGTACCCAGCCTAAGGCCCTCTCCTCCCCTACCGGTGTTACTACGGCCAAAGAGGCGACCGACTCCACCCTTACGGCCAGCGAGGGCAAGAAAACGCCCAACTCGAAGCGACCCAGTCGCGCTACCTTAAAGGCCAAACGTCGTCTGGATGGTGCACCGGAGCCCGAAGGTAAGAAGCAGTCAGTCAGTAAGAAGCGGAAGTCGAACACCCCTCGACCTGCAAAGAAGGTGAAGGACAGAGACGAGGCCTTGCTGGTGAAATCTACGCTGATTGCCTCAAATCGCTGCTAGCGGCCGATAGCCTTTTGACCCTGGGTCAGGATGTGCGCTGTACCAAGAGCGGTGAAATGATCTTGGTACTGAAGCGTGGCGAGCAATACAGCGGGGTAGCGTACACAAAGCTGGCCTAGGAGGTTTTGGGTGGCGGCGCTCAGGTCAGGTCTTTGGGTGCGAAAAAGACCCTCCAGTGTAAGCAACTGGACGAGGTCACTACCGCTGAAGACGTCGTCTCTTCCGTCAAAGAGGAGTGCGAGGGGGAATCTTTGGATCGCAGCCTATCTCAGCCCAAGTAACAATTCTGTGACCGTTGGGTTTTATATGAATTTTAATAAGGTTTTATTGTGGGAATAATTAAAGCCCATTGTTTTATGGTGGTCATAAACAATGCTATCGAACAAAGGTTTTATATCACTCTTGAGATATCCATAAAACTCTTATAAACCATGTTTTAAAACTAAACTTTTTGCTAGCTTTGAAGTTTTGATAATAGTTTTATTATTGCTTTCAAATGCGTCATAAAACCAGTTTGGGTCACTGCTTTAAAACAACTCAACGTAACTCGATCTATTCGCCATGTTTGATTTGGAAGGCAGTGTTGCTGTATAACTTATACGTGAATCATGCAATAAGACGCATAATGAGGCTAGCTTATTTTTACCGACATAATATGAGTGAGATGTGTTTCTGATAAACTTAAGATGCTTCCCATTTTCCAAATTAAAAAAAAATAACTTAAAAGCGACAGGTAAAAAATCCCCTGGTCTTTCCCCTTTTAAAGAATCTCTGTTGTTATCCAATAATACCAATAAAGGTTTTTCAAAAACAATTCGATTTCTGTCAATATTAATTATGTTCAATGAGCAGGGTTATTACGTTTTGATATTGATTTGAGAAATGAGACACATACATATGAAATGCTGTTAAATATATGCACTTAATTGGATTGCGGCTTTTCATGAAAAGCCGATACGATGAAGAATCATTTTAATTCACGATGATTTCGAGTTTCCGGTTTCTAAAAAAGGAAGAAAACACGAATGAGTAATATTCCATATATTCGTAGATTCACTAATTTCAGGAAATTACTAGCATTCGTGGATTTCTTATACGGATCCGCAAATCCACCGAGAGCTTTTATTTCCACAGATTTGGCATCGTTGCCCGTAGGATGAAAAAGTGCTTCCCGCCTCAGCCACTAGGCTGCATGTTATCGAACCGAAGGCCATCTGTTGTAGGGAAGTGTAATTATGACAAAGTTTTATAGCAAGTTTAAAACGGTCATGAAGTAACCAAGCAGAATTATTGAGGTTATCACAAAAGCCATTGAGCTATTTATCGCCAGATTTTTGTTTTCATAAAAAAAATGTCGCCATGTTGAAATATTAATCAACGTCATAGCCGTGATTGAAAAAAATACTTCAATTACGATCAAATAGACTATTTATAGTGGAATTAAATTATTTCTGAGGTTTTTTGATAGAAGCATGATTACTTTATTACAAACTATTTGAAATTGAAATATTTTGAGTAGTTTGGAAAAAAAAAATTTCCTGTTTTCATGTGATTATTCGATAATTTCGAAGCGCGTTGATTTTAAGCTTCTACAAACTCAATATTCACGACAAATTTATTTGCGCATGTCATTCTGCTGTATGAACTACTTAAATAATGCTACATTTTCAACATCAAATCAGAAACATTATTTTCCACACATCAGATTTACATAGGGGACATTGTTATCTATTGAAAATAAAAACAAAGGCAATCGAATGACAATAAATAAAATCCTTGATATGAAATTGGAACAGTTTTATTGTTACTCTTATGATGGTCATGACAACCTCTTATAGAGTATCAACAAATTCAATACAATGTTTTATTGTAGTTTTATTACTACTCTTAATACGGTTTTAATAACTTCTTCTAGGTTGGTTCATTAGGCCGGAAGGCTATCTTAATGATGTCATGAAGAGGTTTTGGTGGAGTAATAAGTTTTATTAGCAACTGGTCATGAAAACCTCTTATAGAGCATGATAAATCTTAAAATGTTACTTGGGAGACTACCGGTGGCGGAAGGAAAAAAAAAGTCACTGAGAAAGGGAAGCTGAAGATCGGCTGGTCAGTATGCCCAGTAAGCGTGCTCCAGCCGCCTTCAGTGGACAGGTACTACCGATTCCTTGAGTCCGGGCACAAGTACGAGGGTGCCAACGCGAATCCGTGGGGTGACGCCTATAGAATCGTTATGGCCATGACCAAAGGGGGTTCTGTACCCCCCGAACGATCTCCAGACCGGTTGGCGAGGATTATCGAAGCACTTCTCCCGTCCCGAGCCACAAGTCCCTGGCCTCCTGCGCTGCAATGCGCTGGGAGTGTGGCCAAAATGGTGGCTCCGGTCACGAACAAAGCGTTATTCGCAGTGGATAATTCCCTTGCGACGAACAAACCTCCAGGGACTGATGGAGTCCCAAACAGCGCACTCAAGGCAGTGATCATAGCGAACCCGAACATGTTCAGGCTAGCTATGCAGAGATGCCTAGATGAGTGTCTTTTCCTTGAAAGATGGAAAAGGCAGAAGTTGGTACTGCTGCCTAAGGCCGGGAAGCCTCCGGCGTACAGACTAATTTGCCTGATCGACACAACGGATAAACTGCTCGAGAGGATCATCCGAGAGGCTTACCCCGTACGCAGAGGGTATGGATGGCCTGTCGAGCAACCAGTTTGGTTTTCGGAAGGGTAAGTCCACGGTGGACGCTATCAACTCAGTGCTAAAGACTGCAGAGGTAGCGATCCATCGGAAAAGGCGAGAAATTCGATACTGCGCGTTGGTGACACTGGACGTGAAGAACGCATACATGGTGCGACAGAGCAGAGGGTTGTGGGGTGTGACAGAGCGAGCACCCAAGTAAGCCTCGTATGGGACGGGTGCCTGTGTGAGCGAGAATGAGCGAGTACGTTAAGTATGTCATCCCCCAGAAGTAATGCTGGGAGGCAGTCCCTGGGGGAACGATGGCGGAGCTCAAGGGAGTTTAGTCAATATTATCGGTACGGTCGAGTGCGACACTCCAGTACACTTCCGTGTGGTAGCTTGGCAACTACTAAGCACGTGTGTATTCTTCCTTGTAAAAAAAAAAGTCCCAAACTAATCGGGTGACTAGATATTTTGAACTGCTCTGGTTAAAGCAGAACTCGTCATCTTCTAACTCACACTCTAATTTGTTTCTTAAAAGTCGACTAAGAATCGCTTACACTGATTTATATCCAATTAGTCCTACAAACTAGAGGGCCTCCTTAGTCTAGATATAAGATGCGCGGCTAGAAAGCAAGATTATGCTGGAGATGGCTGAGTTCGATTCCCAGTGCCCGTCTAGGCAATTTTCGATTTGGAAATTGTCTCGACTTTCCTGAGCATAAAGGTATCATCGTGGTAGCCTCATGATATACGAATAACTCGGCTTAGTAACCTTGCAGTTAATAACTGTGGAAGCGCTGAATGAACACCGAATACGTCATTTGGTCGAAAAGGTCATTTGGCCGAATAGGTCATTCGGCCAAATAGGTCGTTGGGCCGAATGTGTCTTGTGATAAGTGAAAAATGACAATTCTCACTCCTCATTTTTGACGTATCACTGTGAAAAGTGAGAAGTGAGACATTAGACTACTCACTTCGTACGTCACACTTTTTATAGTAAGAAGTTTGAAATGCGGAGTGAGAAGTTAGTAGTGAGAATGAGAAGCGCGAAGTGAGTAATAAGACGCCTCACTTCTCACTTCGCACAATGAGAAGAGGGAAATAGGTAATGAGAAGTGAGACGTCTCACATTTCACTCCTAATTTCTTACTTTACGAATGACCTATTCGGCTAAATGATCTGTTCGGCCAGATGACCCGTTCGGTCAAATGATTTTCGGCCAGATGGGTTTCAGCCTAATGGTTTAGTCGTCCTAGTGGCATTCGGCCAAATGACTTTCGGCCGTATGGGTTTCGGCCAAACGACCCTTCTCCGTATACGAGAAAGGCAAAAAAGCAATAAATCTGATGAAATTTTCCATGAAAAACTCTTTTAAGGAAGGGATCATCTTTTGCTTTTTTGTATTTTTTTTTATGGGAACATTCATATTTTGTTATTGCTCTCGTGGAAAGCTTTTAATTTTTTGTGGAAAAAAATATTTAGGGTTTCTTACCCCATTCCCGGCCTAACATGCGTACGACTGCATTAATTAATTGATATTTTTGACTAGAAGCAACTTTTCCTGAATTTTGTGGGCTGTATAATACTGCATTGTGGTTCACTTCTGCTTAAAAAATAGCTATTCGTGCTAAATATCGTTCAAAAAAGCTTTTATTTGATTTAAATTAACGAGGTGCAGCACTCATTTCAGTCATAGCGATTCCCATTCCGGCATACAAAAAACTAGTTCCCGGCCTAAGCAAAATTTCACTCAATCTCTCAACATTTTACTCTCATTCTCTCTCGGGACGGTAGAAAATGCGACGTAAACAAAAATATGCACGTTCCACGACAACAAGATGCCAGATGGTATTATTCGTAATCATTTTTATTTGGTTGAGAAGATATATTTACTCATTCAAATTTCTTCTAAATACTTAAAAACGATATGTTTTTCACCTTTTAAAATCGAGAGAATTATAAATAACATGATAGCGTCAACGTATTAGACAATTTTCCTATTACAGATGAAGGATCATTTTCATAATCTTGGCCTTCTGGCAGCACGGTGCGGCTAGAAGTTCTTGGGCCGAGGTGAATTTTTGTTCGGTTTGAGAATACATTTTAAAATATATTCTAATATGTTTAAATAAGTTCTAGTGAAACGAACAAATAAGAATAATTGAAGTGCGTGTGTTTAGAATTATGGTGTGGTGATTAACAGCTTCAAGCAATGGTTGTATCGAGCACTGTGACGATTTTCAGGTAGGTGCTTATTCGATGATACCGTTTTGTAAAAGTGGAAAGAATCACTCCGGCTCAGTGGTGTGGCATCGGAGAGCGAAATTTTGAAATCTACATTTTTATTTTCTACAATTGGATCAATTAGGAGTAAAACAAGTGATTGAAAAATATTGAGTATTGTGAAAAATAAATGGGATACTTTTAAAAAATTATCAACCATAAAGCTACGACTTCCAAACAGTATAAATCATTAGTTTTCTGTGCAGTGAGCCGGGAACCGGGTCCATAGGCCCAAGTAGTGATTTACCCTATTTTGTGGAAAATTTTGTTGTTATTTATTGCTATCATTGCTTTATTTATGGAAATTTTGTTTTTTTTTCCATGAACATTTAGATTTTTTTATGAAAAATTCTTCTTTTATAATCCCCATTTTTTTTGTTTTGTAGAATTTTTTTAATTGTTATTGGAAGTTTTGCAATATTTGTGGAAACTTTATATTCATTTAATGCTCGTACACTGATTTATTTATTTGCCATTTCCTATTTTTTATGTAATATTTCTATTTTTTTGGGGGATTTTTTTTATTTTACTCTTTGTCTATTAATTGTGGAGTCTCGTTTCGACTGTCTTCCAATGCGGTTGGTTTTTGCGCTCTACTTTTGTGCGGAGATTTGCCTAAAAGTAGAACAATAGAACCAGTGCAGTGACCGCGATCGAAATAAATGTGTACTGTATAAAAAAGTGCTGCAGATCCTGAAGACGTGTGCATGTTCGTGCTTGCTAGGGCTGATCGATTGTTATCAAGGGCAGTGCTTTTTCTAATATTGCGATCAAGCCTGTGTAAATGCTCAAACATGTTCAGCGTCAGAATTATTGAGGAGAGGTAAGGTTTTGAAAACCTGTAAATTTATTTAAACACGCATGTACCCACACAAAAGCACACACACATTCACATATATACACAAATACATACATACACTGATGGACATGAGTATTCATTACTATGTCTGAAACTTGATTATGCATATGTACAACATGTGATAGATTTAGTTCGGAAAAGGTATTGGAGGGTAACAGCCCCTTCGGTGGGGTTTGATCCCACGACCCCAGTTCGCATGACAGGTGCTTTCCCTACTAAGCTACGAAGGACCTCCGTCGTCCACCGCAGCTTAGCGGGTACTGATGAAACCAAATTCCCAGCACCAGGTACCAGTACCCGCTAAGCTGCGGAGGACGACGGAGGTCCTTCGTAGCTTAGTAGGGAAAGCACCTGTCATGCGAACTGGGGTCGTGAGATCAAACCCCACCGAAGGGGCGGTTACCCTCCAATACCTTTTCCGAGCTGGTACCTGGTGCTGGGAATTTGGTTTCATCAGTACCCGCTAAGCTGCGGGGGACGACGGAGGTCCTTCGTAGCTTAGTAGGGAAAGCACCTGTCATGCGAACTGGGGTCGTGGGATCAAACCCCACCGAAGGGGCGGTTACCCTCCAATACCTTTTCCGAACTAAATCTGTCAGATGTTGTACATATGCATAATCAAGTTTCAGACATAGTCATTAATTTCCACACCGGGTGGCTTAATACCCGGCATATAGGCAATTAACTTTGAATGTATTGAGTATTCATCATGTTTCCATAGTAAACTCTATTAAAGCATGATGAATACTTTTGTCTATCAGTGTACACATATAAACACACATCTTCTTCTTATTGGCATTACATCCCCACACTGGGACAGAGCCGCCTCGCTGCTTAGTGTTCACTTAAGCACTTCCACAGTTATTAACTGCGAGGTTTCTAAGCCAAGTTACCATTTTTGCATTCGTATATCATGAGGCTAACATGATGATACTTTTATGCCCAGGGAAGTCGAGACAATTTCCAATCCAAAAATTACCTAGACCGGCATCGGGAATCGAACCCAGCCACCCTCAGCATGGTCTTGCTTTGTAGCCGCGCGTCTTACCGCACGGCTAAGGAGGGCCCCATAAACACACATACACACTCATATACACACATACAGATATACATCATACATAAACACGTACACGATTTTTATTATATATTAGGTACATATATTATTGGAAGCTTTGGTACTCAAAATCTAGGAGTCATCTCTGCGGTACATACTGCGTAGTTGGCCTGGCCATATGAAAAGAAAAATGACGGAATTCAGAAACCGTCCTTTTCCAGGATTCTTTTAAGTATTTGGCTACGCAAGTATGAGATTAGATTAGATTAGTCTTTGTCTATTAATAGCTAAATTTTAGTTTGGTTTGAGGACTACCATGTTGGAAGTTTCCGAAATATGTCTAACTTATCCAAAATCTTCTTAAATGAGCTCTATAAATCTTGTTATGCAAAATCATGAAGTTAGTTTTCCCCTTGGGCCTACATTTTCGGAGGATCCGGATACATGTCCAACTGGTGCAAATCTCATCTCGTTTTGATCTTGTTTTGCAAAATCATGAAGCTTGACATGTCGCATGGTTTATAACATATGGTTTATAACTGATAGAAAATTGTCATTTCAACCGGAGGAACAGGTTTGCGGACATGTCCAAGCTATCAAGATGGTGTCAATTGAACGTGTTTAGCAAAATCATGAAGGTGCCAAACAAGTGTTTCCACGGGTGCCAAAAGATCTACCCCAGTACACCCCGGAATATCTCCGGAGCCAAGTGGCCAATACAAAATATTATTCCATTTTTAGAAACTATAGAAACCTCAATGATTGTTTCGAGGGGTCGATTGTCACAGTAGGTTGACTAATGCAGAAGTTATGATTTTGCGGTTGGACAACGTCTTACCAGAAGGCACTGGGAGTCAAATCAGAATCCAAAATTGGGGAACGTTATTAAATCATATAAAATTTGGAGCGTTGATAGAGCCTTAACTTTCGGTGGTTTTGAAGATTTATGCATCAATCGACTCGGAATCTCTCCAGAAATTTGTCAATTTCATTGGAACTCTTGATTATTAACAATAAACTATTGAAAATTACAATTCTTGCCTTATTGAGCATGAGCATGAGCATTATGACCGCACAATTCGTAGTTGCTACTCCGTGATTGACTGAACTTGCAAAATTGTACAGAGAACAAAATGAATGGGGCTTGGGATTAGCTACCCATTCTCAATGTACACTAGAGTGGGGCGTCATGGTCACTTTTTCAAATCAATGGTTTTTCGAAGCCATTCTGGGTCCTGAACAACTGTGCGGAATTTGGGACCGATTGGTTGCTTCCACGCTTTCCGCATCGCGTTTGAAGTTTGTATGGAAATTAGTATGGGAGAATGTATATTTTTGCATTTATACTACTAGAGGTTTCAGTTCATCGTAAACCAAGTGGCACATTGCGTTAAAGTATAACCAAAAGGATGCCGAAAAACTTTGCTGAAGAAGGCACGTTGCTGGAACGTCCACGAAAAAAGTTATAACGCTTCGAAGATTGAGTGATTAAACCATATGCAAAAAATCGTTTATTCTGCCAGCACTGCCGAGCTACGTAGACCAATAATTTAACTGAGTGTTATTTCAAAATAATTGATCTTATAGGGCTTTAGAGCTAATGGGAGCTATCCGGAATCATTTCACAAAGAAAAACATCCGACAAGAAGGAAGATTGGTTTTGCCCTTCGATAACCGTAGGTCGTCCGGTAGTGCTGGCAGAAACATTGATTTCTTGCATATGGTTTGAACAATCAATTTTCGAAACGTAATAACATTTTTTGTAGACCTTCCAGCTACGTACCTTCTTCGGCAAAGTCTTTCGGCATCTTCCAGACTATATGCTAACGTATTGAGTCACGTGATTGATGATAAATTGAAGCCGCTAATAGCAAAAATGTGAAAAAGTAAGTTTTCCCATACTAATCTCCATGTAAATTTAAAACGCGATGCGGCATGCGAGGTCGCAACCAATCGAGCCCATATTTTGCACAGTTGATTGGGGTCCCAAAACGATTCAGAAAAACCTTGATCTCACTTGATCGGACGAAGTTTACGTTTTTCCATACAACTGCGCCCCACTCTAATGTACACGTTTCGGGAGCTCAAATATTTAAAGTCAATAACGGCGCCGGCCACGTCCTTACGGTCATATAGGAATGGAAGGATTGTTAGTCCGACTCTCGTTGCTACTAGAGACCGAGTATACCTCTGCATCTCCACGATTGTCTTGGGATAGGATATCGTTTTAGTTACAAAGGAAAATTTATCTGGATTCACTTTGGTAAGCGATACGATCTATGGGATGGGAAATAACACTAATACGAGTTAAAAGTTAAAAAACATGCACGCCCGGTGGCATATGGAAACTGAGGATATTTGGACGACCGCACGGAAGCGTAGCACTCTGTACTCACTTGCTCGATGGCTACAGCAAACTATTGAAGAACGCGCTTTTTCCGACCGCGCGCGACATGCGCATGAGCCACCGAACACAAGATAGATATTTTATTTCTTTCCCGACGACTAAAACACGCACTGCACGTACTTGTTCGATGGCTACTCTTATTACCGGCCGCGCAATGCAGAACACAATATTTCGGCTGATCGCGCGATCGTTCTGCAGTCCGAAACAAGAGAAATCTCGCACTGAACTCTGAAAATTTAAATTCTCGCCCTACTCTGTAAAAAAATCAGAACCAACTAATACCATTTATGCATTCCCAGCACGGACATCAGAATGATGTTACGGCCTTCTGACCAACCGTTTCATTTTCTATGGATATAAAAAGACCCATGTACCGCGCTCGCGCTTCATTTCTGTTCAAGGATCCACGGTGAATGGTCACGGAGAGCGGACAGAACGATGACGTCGGTAACGGCCCCAGCATCTATTGCGGTGGCTTCTGTATCTGTAGCGGTTCAGCGGCAAACTATCGGGAGGCTATCGTTGGCGTCAGCGCCACTCCAGTTGAATTTTCTCGCATAATTCTGGATTCAGTTTTGTTGCGTTATAGGGAAGACGCGTTACAGAAAATAAATCGGTTTCAGAACCTCAATTTTATTGTAGAAAAGGTTAGGCCAAACAAATTGTAATCAAAATACAAACCGTCATCGCTTTGTAACAGCAGATATTCGAATTCGGCAGCATAATCACAAGCGCACGTCAGACAATTGAGTGTTTGCCGTTAGTGGTTGGGAAGGCGCATTATTGCAAATTATTTCAGGACCAACACTCTATACAAGGGAAGGTTGAGCTTGGACGAATTTGATTAATCGCTTGGCAACCGCAGAAAGTTGCTGTCCGTACCAGAATCAAAAGCGCGCGTTATTTGCATGGATGACATCAGTATTAGTAATGTTAAATTTTATTTCAAGATTCTGATTTGGTTTTGTTGCTGTTAGTGTCTGAAAGGCCGCTTTATGGGAAATAATTCGGTTCGGTCCAGAACCTAGAAGAGAAGGTTAAACATAAACAAATTTTCTTCAAATTGAAAATTGTAATCGCTTGTTAACGGCAGAAAGTTTCCATTGGAAGAAGAATCACGTCTGAGGGAGACGCTGCAAAAATTAATTCGCATGGTTGGCATCAGTAGCAGTCAAGTGGAGCTTTTTCTCATTTGGTTTTTCTGCTGTTTGTGATTAGGAAGACGCATTATTGAAAATAAATCGGTTCTTTCCAAGATTTAGAAAAAAAGAAAGATTAGATTAGACAAATTAGATTTAGGTAAAAGAAAGCTGATACGTTACTGCAAAAACAACGCAACGATGTCCTTGCGTTGTCTAACATCTACCTTGCGGTCGTGCCATAAACACAAACCTTCTATTTTGAAACGTACTTTCGCACTATAAGGGTTGAATAGATGAAAATCATGTTCAACAAGAATATAATCTTCAAAACTCAAATCTATTATTTTTTTTCGATCGCAGAATAAACGATGAACACACAGTTGGCATTTTTTTTAAACAACTTTTGAAACCCAATACATATTCTTGTATATCTTGGACCCATAAAATAATATTCTAACAAGATTTTAATGAAATTCGAAACAAAAATGTTTCCAATATTCAATTGGATGGGACAATAACAGGATAATAACAAAAGGTATTATATTGCATTCGATTCGGAATTGATCCTTTCAACCATTTATTGTGTTATTTTATCATTATTCTTTCAGTAAAACTGACTTGAAATTTGAGCAAGTTCGATGAGTTTGAAGTTTTATTGTCTCAAACATTATAATAAAATAAATTGAATACCGTAATCCGGGGAAATATTGATCATTTTTTTAATTCTTTTGAAAATATTTCTCCCGTAAGTGCAATAATGGTTTTTTTTTTCATATTTTCAAAACGAGTTCTGCTCATGTAGAATGTATAAGGCTGGTGTTCTTGATTATTTGATTATTTTAAACTTGTTTTAAAAATATTTTTTGAGGAGTTTTTTGATTTTTCAATTTGGGGTAACTAAATGACGTGCAATCAACTATGTGAAGAAGTGACGACGGAAATGGTCATAACTTTTACTTAATAAAAGTGTTACAATAACGGAGAAAAAAGCTGAGACGATAAGCAACTTTAATTCATTCGTATTTGTCCACTTTGGGAGAGTTTTCGAAGCGATATTTCCAAGTATCCAAAAGCGAACTAAATAAACCATTTCAGCATGGTTTATCACAAAGAAATCCCTTCCAAAAGTTCTCCGTTATCTTCCCTTGTCGGTCTAACACGGTTCGACTATACGTATAGTTTTTACCTCACCGAACGGAACCGAGTTTTGTGCAGCAGCAATTTCGACGTGCTAAACTTGACACAACTTGTGTGTGTGTGACATTTGTACAAAGAACGATTGGGGCAGAATCAGCAGGAGAGACACTCGACGTTATCCGCAGTTGACAAGTTTGAAATTTTCTCCCTAAGACTAAGAAACGGCGACGTGCGTCAACGAAAACTAATACTCCAAGCTATCAGGTGTGGATGACAGGGTTCTGTTTGGGCAAAGGCATTTGCTCGCTTCTTCAAACTTTCTGTCACCGCAGCTGAGGTAGCTTTTCAGTGGAAACGTGGGCAAGATGTAAGATTGACACGGGAAATTTCAATTTTCCGATGACTGAACTCGTATTTCGAACCCACGAGCTGTGTAATCCATTCTGGTAGTTTGAAGATAATATCGCTTTCCCTGGCTGTATCACTTCGTCTCGAAATTGCTTCAAGTACTTCTCGGGATTCGCCACGGCAACAGCAAGAAGAATAATTACCATTTTCTTCCCCCAGCCAGCACTGATGCTGACTTGGAAGCAAAAGTTGGCAGCGCTCTGTGTGTTTGTTTCTGCTCCGTCGGATTGGTTGGCTTGGCTAAAACACTACTCTCCGACGACGATGGCGCTGTTGCTGCTCATTTTCCAGAGGAGCTGCTTTTCAGCTTTCCACTTGGTGAAGCGGAATTACGATAAAACTCTGACCCCGCTCGGAGCTGCTTATCAAGGAAAATGCACCTTCCTTCATCTCGCAGCAGCAAAAACAAGACCCAGCAAGAGAGATGCACGCTCCGGCTGCTGGCAGAATGCAGTGGCTGTTGTTGACAACTTCAAGGATATGGAACTATGGCAAGCGCCAATATCGGACAATCGGGGGCACCCATAGTGCATTTTGAGAACACTGCAATATCGCTGGATAGTAAAGCATATCTGTGGTGAAGGGAATAGATTAAACGGATGTCAGAATCCAATAATGGTCGGTTTTCTCTGGTTGTATTTTTAGAACGAAACAGTTATGCAGAGCCAACGCTTTTGATTGCAAAAACAAAAGTTTTCAAGAAATTTTCCGCTGATATGAAAATATAAGAGACTTGTGCAGATTGAACAGAATAATTTACGACAATATAGGGAAAGTTAAAATAAAGTTGTTCTCTTACGTAAACAGGAAATCAATTAGTATTGTTTGACGCTTATCTTATGTAAAAAAAAGCCTCAGCAGAGGCACACGTAGTGTCAAGTAGGATCTATTAGGGCAAGTGAAAACTGGACATGCGAAAATGCTTCCCTCGAAATAGCCATCGCAAGAAAGGATTGAAATAAATCAGCTTCATTTGAATCGCAGATGAAAAGTGCTCATACTCAATTAGTGATCGGAAATTCACTCTCTGGAACATCCAAATTGCATTTAACCCTTCGCAGAAAAAAAAAAACGGAAACCACGGCACAATCGCTCGCCTGAAGTTGATCGATTGCATTCTCCAACTTCTTCATTCCTATATAGGGTGATACTTCATGAGTAGCTGGAATACATTCATGACGCCACCACCCCAAGGACGACCGGCGAGGACGAATGCAAATCTAACTGCAAAACTGAACAACCACCACATTAGGTTCACCATTTGCGCGAGAGCCGGAAAGCTCCAGGAATGAAAAGAAAAAAAAAAAGAAATTGGAATCCCATCCGCGCCAAGTTCAAACCATCATCGAAGATTTACGTTCATCACGAAAATCCATTAGTGACGGTCGAGGCGGTTGGGATTTCCACTGGAAGATTGCGCGCCCCGTATCGCAACAAAGCGGGAAAATCATCGAAATGCAGTCGGTTAATATGTAGCAGGGGTATTCGCTTTTCGAATGCGATTGAAGGAAAAAAAAGTTTCTCTGGCTCCCGACAGATGGGGTCGGGGTTCGGAAGCTTCGAACTAATGGTTGAATGTATTAAAAAGGGGATCCGAAGGACCATCGAGAAAAATTGGTGATGAAGAAAAACGGCTCTTTGGTGCAACCCGAATTGCAAAAAAGGATTCAGGTGAAGTGATCCTCTCGTACTGACATTTTTATGGTCCTATCGGGAAACTTGCAGGCAAATGACAAAATTAATGGCTTGCAGTAAGAAATGAGTTTTTCCTCTTGTCTATCGGGAAGCGGGTCCGTGTGTGCCAACCGTTGATAATGGTTTGGGAATTTTGTGCTGCAACAAATTTGAACTGATGTTGGAGTGCTGAAGATGACAGTTCAAATTGGGTGTGATTTAAGGTTGTAACATTTGTTTCATTCCGATCAAAAAATTTTTCCTAATTTGTGGAAAGTAAAATGATTCTTCTCGTTTTCCATTTTGATTATGATCTAATTTAATTTAATGATCATATTTTCAACTCAACAATTTTCTCTAGTGTTCGTCGGCTTTATAAACATCGTGATATAAATTAGCAAACGTGATTTTCAAATAAATCGAATTTAAATGTTTCAATCTGATCAACCTTTAAGTCTACGAGTAAAACATTCAGCATTTTTATTAAAAAAGTTCTCAAATTCACACATTTGCTTAACAATCGTCATCGCTATAAATCAGCTAAAATTTTCTCGCTTTCAAGGGCATAATGCACACATTCTCGCTTGCATTCCCCTTCAATTGAAATAAATTGCCCAATTATTGGTCACCATCATCGTTCCCCGTCATCGTCAGCATCACATGCACTCTGTGATTATTATGATGTTGGTGGGCAATAAATAAGCTTTAATCTGTGATTCGCAACGCTTTCCGCACTCGGTAGATAGGTAAATTGACATTGGCAATACTCCGTTCAGCGATAAACTGCGTGATTATATTTTTGGAGTTGACTTGTTTTGATTGGTTGTAACTTGATATGTCCACTCAATTCGACTTCACTGCGCTCAGATGGTAACCAATCGAACTGTGAGCCACATTGGGTGGCGATTCAATTATCTTATCTTGGACTCATTGATAAATTTCGTTGAGACCACTAGCGAAAAATTTAATTTTAATCCAGTTGGTAATTTTGATTTAATTTTAGATTTCCAAATTTATCACCACAACTTTGACCGTTCACAAAAAATATGCATTGTGTTACCTGTTATCACGTTACTCCAAGGTGGTGTCATGCACTTGTTATGATCTCAGGATTAACAAAGTCTTTTATATACTCACCAAAGGTAATCAATCATTCAGAGTCGTACGACTGCACAAGGTTAGTGAGAAATAAACACAGCCACGCAAACTTTTTTACTTGTCAAAGTTCTAATTAATCATACGTCTAAACATTTCTCACTATTCCATATTATTTTTATTCAAAACCACAAATAAAAATTCAAATTCACAAAGTAAATCACTAAAATTACCACCCTTTCTTCGGAAGTTTACCGCAACGTGCCTGCTAGGGGAGATTCCGTTGTCTTATCGAGCTTAGCTGCGCGACGGTCGAAACCAAACTGAACCTGTCTTCTTCGAATTGATAAGAGAGCCGCAAACTACTTGCGCATGCCTAAGCTTGCGTTGCCGTGTGATGATGTTTTCGGTATTGTCTACTTAGAGGTGATTACTTAATATTGGGAGAAAGCATTCTGAAACACGCCACATGAGCTTTGTAAATCCTAAAATCAAAAGTTTATTGATCAATCTGTGAAAACAGCAGCTTTTAGAAAACATGGAAAAATATCAACTAAATTAGTTAACAATTTTGGGAACTTGGAATGATGCAATATCTACTCTATTTGAAATTAAGAAACATTATGTAAATGAGTGCTGCGTTACCTATATTTAAGATCGATAAGACAATGAGACTATATGATGAACAATTCGCCCCATACTACGACAAGCTGCCATTTAGTGCCACAAACATCAGAGAATGCGGATTGCACTGACCGAGTCACGGGAAAGGCGCGAGTATGTTGGTATGATGACAAATGCACTGATTGTCCCATACAGAATGCATGCCGGTGCTTTAGTGTTATCAGCAGAGACGTCGCTAAAGAGAGCAAGAGTGATAATGAACTTGTGCGAGATGATTTCGCAAATGAGATAAAGCACGGATCTGTAAGAGGGTTTGAGATAACAGAAAGTGCATCAAACAAATATTTGAATTAGGCTGGTGCCGCATGGGACAAAAACATTGTCCTTGTCAAATGTTATTCAATGAAGACATTGAATAAGAAGACGCAGAATTTTCCGTGGAAATTCTGAAGAACCAGTGGAAAATTCCTGTTGAAATCCTGATAATTTAAGTTCACATTCCAAAAAAGTTCCAAAGGAAATTTCAAAGAACTTTTCTTAACAATGTCAAAAAACTTCTTGCAGGAACTGTAAAAAAATTTCTGTGTAATTTCCGAAGAACTTTCCGGTGGAATTCTAAATGATTTCCCGTTGAAAACCGAAGAATTTCGACATTTTTGAAATATAAATTTTTGGCCCTTTCTGCCAAAGGGCCAACCCAAGTAACCAAAAATTCCTTTAAGAGTACGTTTTTCGCTTAATCAGCTTCACTGAGCTGCTTAAGCGCCAAACGTACTCTTAAAGGAACTTTTGGTTACTTGGGAAGTTACCTTCCGGCCTAATGTAGTTTTTCGGCAAAATGACATTTTTGGATAAACCATTTTCGACCTAATAACCGTTTCAGCTCATCTTCTAATTCGCCCAAACGATATTCGGCAAGAAGACTTTCGATTTAACGTGTTACATATTCAGCCAAATAGCATTTTTTGGCTTTTTCGCCGAGTGACTTTCGGCCAAATGACGGAAATAGGCTACAAGACCGAAAGTTGTTTGGCCGAATGAACCATTAGGCCGAACCCCATCTGGCCGCAATGGGCATGGGGTCGAAAATGTCAGTCGGTCGAATTGTTATTTGACCGAAAAAGTCGTTATGCAGAACAGTTTGGTGGAAATCATCGTTTTAGAAAGAAAATGTAATTCAGCCGAACTGTTTCTTTTGTCAAAAAATTCAGATTAATCCACCTACAGAGAGCTATTGACCCTTCCTTAGTTATGAGGAACTATTTTCAGACTTCAGTATTTAAAACGAGATAAAACTACTCAGCTTTCCACGGCGATTGAACGATTGAACAAATCAATTGCCAAAAGGCGGATTTCATGGGTTGAGTGACAACAAAACAAATAATAACGAACTGTACGTCAAGCTGCTTATTAATCAGGCGCTCGTCGGATTGTAGCTATTCAACATGGTTAGTAACATTGTAACATTGTCAACATTGTAACATGGTTAGTAACTATCGTAACGCTGGTAGCATATGTACTCGTAATTTTCATCGACCTCGATATTAATTAATCCAGAACTAACTAAATCAGTCATTGATTTGAATAAAACTCAATAGCGTTCAATAATAACATATATTTGGCTGCTATTGCGGCCAAATTATCAGTTCAGCCGTGTGCCCCTTTCGGAAAAATAGACACGATGCGACACGACGTGACAGATAAATTTGACTGTTTAATAATGTCGGGGAGTTCCCTTCGCACAACCCCAACACGAAATTGGATTGTTCCTGAAATCCATTGGACGCATGTTGATTTCACAATTGGTGATCGAATTCCGCAAGTAGATAAGGCGTTTACAAATATTTTATTTAAATTATGTCCTACTGGACTCCGAATGGTCGAGGGGGAGGGGATAATAAAAAATAAATTATGAAAAAAAAATCCTCGGATTTGTTAAGTAGTTTTTTGAAATTTCTCAAAAGTTTTTTGGCTGATTAACAATCAATTAACAAATAATTGAATTGCGTTAATTTTCAAGTGTCACAACGCCCGTGTTCATTCCCCTCATTGATAGAGCTCCATCAGTTGTTAGGCCTCAAGTTTCCAAAAAAGAGTTCAAGTTTCTTCATACAGGTCTTAACAACTTTCCTCAGGTCTACACCTGAGTTAGTCGTTTCCTTCATTGCTACAAAAGCTGCTAATATCTCTGTAATTTGGAAATGATCATCAATTCCCCTTATGAAGACAGCTATTTCTGCCTTGTAAAAATTCAGATTTTTCATCGATTATTTATTAATCAGAAGCAGGTGTCTTTTGCACGTAACGTAGATTCCAAGTCTTCTGTGAGAACTCTTACTCTTCACCGTGATTTACGACGGACTAGTACCACTGTAGAAGGCCTTTTCTTTAGAGCACACCCAGTGCCGTAGCGTGAGGTTGGCCAGGTTGGTTCCCGCTAAGGGCGCCAGTCCTTAGGGAGCGCCGAAATAAAAAATTATGCTATGAGAAATGGAGCAATTTCATTAATTGAGACACCGATAAATAACAAATCCAATGTCTGAAAGTCTGTGGTAGAGATATTTTGGGTAGTACACGGGTAAAAAACAGGAGCTGAAAAGTGGGAAAATGAGTCATGATTTTGGGAAAAATGTGTGTTTTCATGTTATGAAAATTCTTCTTCTTCTTATTGGCATTACATCCCCACACTGGGGGACAGAGCCGCCTCGCAGCTTAGTGTTCATTAAGCACTTCCACAGTTATTAACTGCGAGGTTTCTAAGCCAGGTTACCATTTTTGCATTCGTATATCATGAGGCTAGCACGATGATACTTTTATGCCCGGGTAAGTCGAGACAATTTCCAATCCGAAAATTTCCTAGACCGGCACCGGGAATCGAACCCAGCCACCCTCAGCATGGTCTTGCTTTGTAGCCACGCGTCTTACCGCACGGCTAAGGAGGGCCCCCATGTAAAAAGGTCATGAAATCATGACCAATTTTGTCGAAACGTAATTCAGGCGTTACGTTTTCGAAATTTGATGATGAGAAGTGGCAAACTGAGTCATGATACCATGAAGCATGAGCTCCAGAACCATGAACTATAGTCATGAAAACAGAATCATAGCTCATGAAACTGATAACTGTCATTTATGATTTCGATTGATCCGACGGATTTGATTCATTTTATTTTTAGACAAATTGACAAATCAATATTAGAATCAACAATTATGCATGATAACTTATAAATACATATATTCGAACAGTTAATCCTTCAATTCAATGATTACTGCTGACTGCCGAATAAATATGAATATCACCCTTTCCCGGACAAACTCACCAAATCCGACCAAACCATTTTGCTTACGAACACAAACATAATGCTTTCAAATTTCACCAAAGTTTTGCAGAAGTATTTTAAAAATTTCTATGGTAACTTTTTCTAAACAATGAAAACACAGAAAACACATTTTAAGTACGCCTTCGTCCGCAAAACACAGAACTCATTCAGCCGAAAACGACGGGCTGACGCCGATTTTTTATCACAAACTGCGGACTATAATGTATAGGAGAATAAAAAGACAGGCAAAGTAAATTTTAAATCAAGACAAAATTTTCAAAACGACTTATCTGCTTTTGTAAACAAAGATTCAAACGACGATTTGACGAATCTGATAGCTCTCCCACGCAAACCAACACCACCAACAGGTAGCGGAAACCTTCACCTACCTATTGGTGGTGTTGGCTTGCGTGGGAGAGCTATCAGATTCGTCAAATCGTCGTTTAAATCTTTGTTTACAAAAGCAGATAAGTCGTTTTGAAAATTTTGTCTTGAAATGTCACTCACGTGCGGCACACTACTCACTCGCAAAAAAACGACATTAGTTCAACAAAAACAAAATATTTCTGAAATTTGTAACAAAAATACAACCGAAAACATCTGAAAGAGACGACTTGACAGAAATGAAACAAAATCTGACAGATTCGCGTTACGCTAAGAATTTCCAAATTCGTTTATTTGAAGTCATGATTTCGTATATTTAGGTCATGAAATCATGACTCTGAGTCATGTTTCCACGTCACAGCGTCAACTTTCATGACTCAGCGTCATGATTTCATGACTCAGAATCATGGTTCTTTATTTATGAAAATGCGAAAAAATGTTGATAACGCCTGTGCAGATCATGACTTTCATTTAGGTTGTTTCAGGAATTGTGTTCATAATATCATGAAGCAACCAGTTTTATGTTTTCATGACTTTTAAGTCATGAACAGGGCAACGGATTTTTTCCCGTGTAGTCCATAAACAAAGATTTTTTTCTCTGTTTTCCACATCAACACGTAATATGTTTTGTTTGTCTATGTTTTGACAACTATCATCCTTGACCTCCCTTAAAAAAATAATCATTCTCCCGACGGTGCCTCCAACCATCGTCCAACCTACTTTGGTGTTGGATTTGTTTTGACCTAAATAGGTGCAAAAGTGCCGCCAAAACACCGACAGATCTATTCTACACCATAGTTAGAATTTTCTCAATCCAAATAGGTCTGATGTCAATTTCGGCCACCAGTCAACCTATTTCAGAGTTGATGTTGATCCAACTTGGTCTAATAGTACTTCCGATTGTCAATAAACACACTTCGAAGTTGGATTTCATTAACCCCACTAGGTACAATGGTGTCTAAATACCTCTGCCAGATCCACTGCAGAGTTGGGTTTTTTCTTGATCCGATTTGAAATTGATACACGCCAGAGTTGTATTTTTTTTTTTGACGTAACTGAGTCCAGGAGTTTCTGCAAACCACCGACCAAGCTAGATTTTCCTTGATCCGAATGGGTCTTACGGAGATTCTGGCTCTCGACCTATCCGCTCCAAAACAAGGAAGAAAAACCTTTAGACTTGAATTTTTCTTGATTGTATAGATTCGAATAGGTTTGTTAGCGATTCAGACTATAGATCGATTTCTGATTTGACTTTCTTATAGCCATTTACTAATGGGTAGGAAAAAAATATTTTTTTGGATTTAAACCCAATTCTTTAAGGTTTGAATTAAAATGTTCTCTGCTGAATAAAAAATAATGAACTTATTATTTTCTTTGGTAAGTAGCGGGCCGTCCAATAAAGGTTTCGCCAAGGGTCCTGAGAGTCCAAGCTATGGTTCTAAGCACACCATATCACCAACAGCCGATATGCATTCCCTAATAAATGTTCCGCCCTTGAAAGGTTTCATGATGCAATATATAACTCCGTGCTTGCCCAGATTTAAACCTACAGTATTTATTTCTAAATAACAAGAAGGAGCTTCTTGGACCAGATAGAAAGGTTTTCATGCCGGTTATGAAGTATTTTTTCTTACTCGTCGCAAGCCACAAAAATGGAGCGAAGGGCCGCCTTCGGCCCGCGGGCCGTACGTTGGACAGCCCTGATTTATTCTAACTAACTACATGTATTTACAGTCATTATTTGGAATATTTAACATAAATAGCCCAAGTGTTAGTCTTGTGAGCCTTACAGCTACTGGTTTGGCTAAAATCTCAAAGCTATACTGCCGCTAACCGCAAATCGAGCACATTTGTATATGGAGCCCCATATACAGATGTGCACGATTTGCGGTTAGCGGCAGTATAGATATGAAGATCAAAATCCAATTTGTCGGTGACGTAGTCGATCTCATTTACTCTCAATCTCTCTAAAAGATCCCACCTACCGACTCCAATAGTGTTTGACTTTGGCTACTTTCATGGGAAGGAAAAGGTGTGATGTATTACTCTCAGCCATTCGCTCAATCCATCAATTCAGGGATGTAGTGTAGTGTGGAAGAACGAACTTCTAGTACCGAGCAAATAATAATAATTGTTATTCCTTCATGTGAGTAGCGTCGGACCTTACTTTTACTCTGGCAGACACTTGGGAAGCGGCAGAAACATGCCGAAGAAGTTACCTAGAACGCATCCACTGCAGTAGCGAAGAAGATTCCGAGCACCTCCACTGGCACCAACAGACGTAAGTCACGTAGACGTAAGCTGCCGTCAAGTAGAACGCCCCCAAGCATTCGAAAATAAAAGAGTTGTCTATAAGAAACGACCGCAAGGTATACGTGGTACAACGTAAGGACATTGTTGCGATGTTTCTGCAGTAACTTTTTACATTAAAAAAAAAATTCTTGGATCTTCTGAGTGCGTGATCTCTCTTGTTCCGGACAGCAGAACGATCGCGCGATCGGCCGAATTATTCTGATCTGCATTGCGCGGCCGGTAATAAAATTAATCAGTTCAGTGCGTGTTTTATCATGTTCCG